>NC_135549.1:32094831-32292331 GCF_964340395.1 Glandiceps talaboti | reverse complement strand
TGTTTGTTTGTTTGTTTGTTTGTTTGTTTGTTTGTTTGTTTGTTAGTCAGTTTGGCTGTTTGTTTTCGTTAACATAACTAATTATGCCTGAGCGCCCTGTGATAAAATCACAAATTTAGAGATTTTGCCTTGACATAGTTAACTATTGATTGTAATATGGGCAGTATAGTGATTACAATATGATGAAAGTTAACAGTGGCTTCCAGAAGTATACAGAGTTATTTTTATAGTGATGTGTTATCTTGAACCACTCTAGTTCACTTACTCTTATAAATAATGCTAAATGACTTTGGAACTCATCTCCAAGCGTCGGCTTGAGCATTACGTAGACTCTGACTGTGTACATTCCCTCCTGAGGAATAGAGAATGTCTAATCCAAACTGATGATGTTGACATAACCCACTTCATACTTTTAGTTTCAACTCAGGCCACTGCAGAGTCTCTAGTACCGGGTTTTTCATAAGTTGTACTTAATGTTTTCTCTTTGTCGTTGGATATTATGGTTAAAATTCGATCCCTAGAAATTGAGGAATAGCAGCTCCAAACTTGTAATTTGCCCACAAATCTCCAATTACAGTTGACTTATTCTGATTAACATCATGTGTTCATGGCTGCAATGACACGAATTTGTGGTAACAATAACAGGACACCATGGGAAAAAGGCCACACCGTACCCTTTCTGCAGGTTCTACAACAATATACAGTGTGTTAATGTAAACAACAAAAAGGGTCAACGAAACATATGTTAAAAGTGCAAGTCTGTCTGACACTCTATCAGACATACAATACATATTAACATTCGGTATCCGAATTATGAGATGGAAAAGTCACGCTTTTAATTAGAGCATAAGGATAGTGTATGTGAAATGCAATTGCCATATGACCGTGCGTTGGTTTTTTTTTATTATACTCTCGTCATTGTACGTGACGCGATCTGGAGTGCTATACATAGTGTGTGGTCATCTAATGTAAGGTTTTATATAAATAGTACGATATATTACTACCCCAATATTTGGCGATTGTGCTCTGGCATCATACATCTACCCGATGTGTGGAATGAGATATGATCGATAACACACTAAATGAATGTATTTAAGTTACATGTCGAATGACCGTTTATATCGCAGGAACTTTTATATTAACTTTAATTATCAGGATTTTCAACTTGTTAAGTTGCCAAAATCTGACACCATATTTTAAAAATAGCAATTTAGATGAGGGACGTCTCTATTTTTTCCTATACTGCCAGTGGGCAATATATTAAACTTTGTTATTTACTAGATAAGTACCCATGATATTACAATGTTAAACAATGGCATGATATTACAATGTAAAACAATGGCATGATATTACAATGTAAAACAATGGCATGATATCAGATGTATATCGAGGACTATAATTAACACTTCCATGAGACGACATGCATATACACAAATGAATGGATGAGTGGATAGATGGATTAATGAGCATTTCATACAACAACAATAACAACAACAACAACAACAACATCAGCAGCAACAACAACAACAACAACAACAACAACAACATCAGCAGCAGCAACAACAACAACAACAACAGGCATATAACGTGTTACTATTTTTAAATTTGAATAATTTGTACCGCGGCCAGACCACTACACCAAATAATTGTCATTATATTGTATGATAGCTTATTGCCAATTATATGAGACTGTGTTGTATGTACTCACTCTTTCTCTTTCAGTTCGTGTGAGGGCGGTAAATGGAAGTGTACAGAAAACATCTGTACAGGTATATATCAATTCGTTGTGTTCAAAGTTGATGTTAATTCACTACAAATCCCAAAAACTTTGTTTTGACATATCATAAAGCGATTACTACAAATCAAGGGATAAACCCTCAAATTTCCTAGACAATTAAATTTATTATAAGTTACATCTGACAAGTCGGATCACCATTAGTTTATAAAATGTTCAAAGTGCAGTCTGTTTAACTGTATGTCATTCACATTGGTTTACTTTGGTAAAACACTTTATGAATTTTTATGTCGGATGGTCAGTGGCGTCACCTGTTACATTTGTCACTGTCTTGGTTTTAGTTCAATACACCCTGATGGCAGTATTCACAATTCACTGCTTTGGTTTTAGTTCAATACACCCTGATGGCAGTATTCACAATTCACTGCTTTGGTTTTAGTTCAATACACCCTGATGGCAGTATTCACAATTCACTGCCTTGGGTTTAGTTCAATACACCCTGATGGCAGTATTCACAATTCACTGCCTTGGTTTTAGTTCAATACACCCTAATGGCAGTATTCACAATTCACTGTCTTGGTTTTAGTTCAATACACCCTGATGGCAGTATTCACAATTCACTGTCTTGGTTTTAGTTCAATACACCCTGATGGCAGTATTCACAATTCACTGCCTTGGTTTTAGTTCAATACACCCTAATGGCAGTATTCACAATTCACTGTCTTGGTTTTAGTTCAATACACCCTGATGGCAGTATTCACAATTCATTGTCTTGTATTTCAGAGACGTGTTCACTTACCAGTGGTGTACACTACAAGACCTTTGATGGACGTCGCTACGATTTCATTGGAGAGTGTACTTACGTACTAATGACTCATCGAGATGCTGCAATGTCTTTCTTTAGCATCAACATTGAATACCATCATTGTAATTCTATCACTGCCATTGGTGATGGATTTATGCCGTGTACAAGGTAAATACATCGTACTATCACTGCCATTGGTGATGTATTTATGCCACGTACATGGTAAATACATCGTACAATGCTATCATTGCCATTGGTGATGTATTTATGCCGTGTACAAGGTAAATACATCGTACTATCACTGCCATTGGTGATGTATTTATGCCGTGTACAAGGTAAATACATCATACTATCACTGCCATTGGTGATGTATTTATGCCATGTACAAGGTAAATACATCGTACTATCATTGCCATTGGTGATGTATTTATGCCATGTACAAGGTAAATACATCGTACAATCACTGCCATTGGTGATGTATTTATGTCATGTACAAGGTAAATACATCGTACTATCACTGCCATTAGTGATGTATTTATGCCATGTACATGGTAAATACATCGTACAATCACTTCCATTGGTGATGTATTTATGCCACGTACAAGGTAAATATATCGTACTATCACTGCCATTGGTGATGTATTTATGCCGTGTACATGGTAAATACATCGTACTATCACTTCCATTGGTGATGTATTTATGCCATGTACAAGGTAAATACATCGTACTATCACTGCCATTGGTGATGTATTTATGCCATGTACAAGGTAAATACATCGTACTATCACTGCCATTAGTGATGTATTTATGCCATGTACAAGGTAAATACATCGTACTATCACTTCCATTGGTGATGTATTTATGCCATGTACATGGTAAATACATCGTACTATCACTGCCATTAGTGATGTATTTATGCCATGTACAAGGTAAATACATCGTACTATCACTGCCATTAGTGATGTATTTATGCCATGTACAAGGTAAATACATCGTACTATCACTGCCATTGGTGATGTATTTATGCCATGTACATGGTAAATACATCGTACTATCACTTCCATTGGTGATGTATTTATGCCATGTACATGGTAAATACATCGTACTATCACTGCCATTGGTGATGTATTTATGCCATGTACAAGGTAAATATATCGTACTATCACTGCCATTAGTGATGTATTTATGCCATGTACAAGGTAAATACATCGTACTATCATTGCCATGGGTGATGTATTCATGCCGTGTACAAGGTAAATACATCGTACTATCACTGCCATTGGTGATGTATTTATGCCATGTACATGGTAAATACATCGTACTATCACTGCCATTGGTGATGTATTTATGCCACGTACATGGTAAATACACCGTACTATCACTGCCATTGGTGATGTATTTATGTCGTGTACAAGGTAAATACATCGTACTATCACTGCAATTGGTGATGTATTTATGCCATGTACAAGGTAAATACATCGTACTATCACTGCCATTGGTGATGTATTTATGCCACGTACAAGGTAAATACATCGTACTATCACTGCCATTGGTGATGTATTTATGCCATGTACAAGGTAAATACATCGTACTATCACTGCCATTAGTGATGTATTTATGCCATGTACAAGGTAAATACATCGTACTATCACTGCCATTAGTGATGTATTTATGCCATGTACAAGGTAAATACATCGTACTATCACTGCCATTGGTGATGTATTTATGCCATGTACAAGGTAAATACATCGTACTATCACTGCCATTAGTGATGTATTTATGCCATGTACAAGGTAAATACATCGTACTATCACTGCCATTGGTGATGTATTTATGCCATGTACAAGGTAAATACATCGTACAATGCTATCACTGCCATTGGTGATGTATTTATGCCATGTACAAGGTAAATACATCGTACTATCACTGCCATTGGTGATGTATTTATGCCATGTACAAGGTAAATACATCATACTATCACTGCCATTGGTGATGTATTTATGCCATGTACAAGGTAAATATATCGTACAATACTATCACTGCCATTGGTGATGTATTTATGCTATGTACAAGGTAAATACATCGTACAATACTATCATTGCCATTGGTGATGTATTTATGCCATGTACAAGGTAAATACATCGTACTATCACTGCCATTGGTGATGTATTTATGCCACGTACATGGTAAATACATCGTACAATGCTATCATTGCCATTGGTGATGTATTTATGCCGTGTACAAGGTAAATACATCGTACTATCACTGCCATTGGTGATGTATTTATGCCGTGTACAAGGTAAATACATCATACTATCACTGCCATTGGTGATGTATTTATGCCATGTACAAGGTAAATACATCGTACTATCATTGCCATTGGTGATGTATTTATGCCATGTACAAGGTAAATACATCGTACAATCACTGCCATTGGTGATGTATTTATGTCATGTACAAGGTAAATACATCGTACTATCACTGCCATTAGTGATGTATTTATGCCATGTACATGGTAAATACATCGTACAATCACTTCCATTGGTGATGTATTTATGCCACGTACAAGGTAAATATATCGTACTATCACTGCCATTGGTGATGTATTTATGCCGTGTACATGGTAAATACATCGTACTATCACTTCCATTGGTGATGTATTTATGCCATGTACAAGGTAAATACATCGTACTATCACTGCCATTGGTGATGTATTTATGCCATGTACAAGGTAAATACATCGTACTATCACTGCCATTAGTGATGTATTTATGCCATGTACAAGGTAAATACATCGTACTATCACTTCCATTGGTGATGTATTTATGCCATGTACATGGTAAATACATCGTACTATCACTGCCATTAGTGATGTATTTATGCCATGTACAAGGTAAATACATCGTACTATCACTGCCATTAGTGATGTATTTATGCCATGTACAAGGTAAATACATCGTACTATCACTGCCATTGGTGATGTATTTATGCCATGTACATGGTAAATACATCGTACTATCACTTCCATTGGTGATGTATTTATGCCATGTACATGGTAAATACATCGTACTATCACTGCCATTGGTGATGTATTTATGCCATGTACAAGGTAAATATATCGTACTATCACTGCCATTAGTGATGTATTTATGCCATGTACAAGGTAAATACATCGTACTATCATTGCCATGGGTGATGTATTCATGCCGTGTACAAGGTAAATACATCGTACTATCACTGCCATTGGTGATGTATTTATGCCATGTACATGGTAAATACATCGTACTATCACTGCCATTGGTGATGTATTTATGCCACGTACATGGTAAATACATCGTACTATCACTGCCATTGGTGATGTATTTATGTCGTGTACAAGGTAAATACATCGTACTATCACTGCAATTGGTGATGTATTTATGCCATGTACAAGGTAAATACATCGTACTATCACTGCCATTGGTGATGTATTTATGCCACGTACAAGGTAAATACATCGTACTATCACTGCCATTGGTGATGTATTTATGCCATGTACAAGGTAAATACATCGTACTATCACTGCCATTAGTGATGTATTTATGCCATGTACAAGGTAAATACATCGTACAATGCTATCACTGCCATTGGTGATGTATTTATGCCATGTACAAGGTAAATACATCGTACTATCACTGCCATTAGTGATGTATTTATGCCATGTACAAGGTAAATACATCGTACTATCACTGCCATTAGTGATGTATTTATGCCATGTACAAGGTAAATACATCGTACTATCACTGCCATTGGTGATGTATTTATGCCATGTACAAGGTAAATACATCGTACAATGCTATCACTGCCATTGGTGATGTATTTATGCCATGTACAAGGTAAATACATCGTACTATCACTGCCATTGGTGATGTATTTATGCCATGTACAAGGTAAATACATCATACTATCACTGCCATTGGTGATGTATTTATGCCATGTACAAGGTAAATATATCGTACAATACTATCACTGCCATTGGTGATGTATTTATGCTATGTACAAGGTAAATACATCGTACAATACTATCATTGCCATTGGTGATGTATTTATGCCATGTACAAGGTAAATACATCGTACTATCACTGCCATTGGTGATGTATTTATGCCATGTACAAGGTAAATACATCGTACTATCACTGCCATTAGTGATGTATTTATGCCGTGTACAAGGTAAATACATCGTACTATCACTGCCATTGGTGATGTATTTATGCCATGTACAAGGTAAATACATCGTACTATCACTGCCATTGGTGATGTATTTATGCCATGTACAAGGTAAATACATCGTACTATCACTGCCATTGGTGATGTATTTATGCCATGTACAAGGTAAATACATCGTACTATCACTGCCATTGGTGATGTATTTATGCCATGTACAAGGTAAATACATCGTACTATCACTTCCATTAGTGATGTATTTATGCCGTGTACAAGGTAAATATATTGTACTATCACTGCCATTGGTGATGTATTTATGCCACGTACATGGTAAATACATCATACTATCACTGCCATTGGTGATGTATTTATGCCATGTACAAGGTAAATATATCGTACAATACTATCACTGCCATTGGTGATGTATTTATGCTATGTACAAGGTAAATACATCGTACAATACTATCATTGCCATTGGTGATGTATTTATGCCATGTACAAGGTAAATACATCGTACTATCACTGCCATTGGTGATGTATTTATGCCACGTACATGGTAAATACATCGTACAATGCTATCATTGCCATTGGTGATGTATTTATGCCGTGTACAAGGTAAATACATCGTACTATCACTGCCATTGGTGATGTATTTATGCCGTGTACAAGGTAAATACATCATACTATCACTGCCATTGGTGATGTATTTATGCCATGTACAAGGTAAATACATCGTACTATCATTGCCATTGGTGATGTATTTATGCCATGTACAAGGTAAATACATCGTACAATCACTGCCATTGGTGATGTATTTATGTCATGTACAAGGTAAATACATCGTACTATCACTGCCATTAGTGATGTATTTATGCCATGTACATGGTAAATACATCGTACAATCACTTCCATTGGTGATGTATTTATGCCACGTACAAGGTAAATATATCGTACTATCACTGCCATTGGTGATGTATTTATGCCGTGTACATGGTAAATACATCGTACTATCACTTCCATTGGTGATGTATTTATGCCATGTACAAGGTAAATACATCGTACTATCACTGCCATTGGTGATGTATTTATGCCATGTACAAGGTAAATACATCGTACTATCACTGCCATTAGTGATGTATTTATGCCATGTACAAGGTAAATACATCGTACTATCACTTCCATTGGTGATGTATTTATGCCATGTACATGGTAAATACATCGTACTATCACTGCCATTAGTGATGTATTTATGCCATGTACAAGGTAAATACATCGTACTATCACTGCCATTAGTGATGTATTTATGCCATGTACAAGGTAAATACATCGTACTATCACTGCCATTGGTGATGTATTTATGCCATGTACATGGTAAATACATCGTACTATCACTTCCATTGGTGATGTATTTATGCCATGTACATGGTAAATACATCGTACTATCACTGCCATTGGTGATGTATTTATGCCATGTACAAGGTAAATATATCGTACTATCACTGCCATTAGTGATGTATTTATGCCATGTACAAGGTAAATACATCGTACTATCATTGCCATGGGTGATGTATTCATGCCGTGTACAAGGTAAATACATCGTACTATCACTGCCATTGGTGATGTATTTATGCCATGTACATGGTAAATACATCGTACTATCACTGCCATTGGTGATGTATTTATGCCACGTACATGGTAAATACATCGTACTATCACTGCCATTGGTGATGTATTTATGTCGTGTACAAGGTAAATACATCGTACTATCACTGCAATTGGTGATGTATTTATGCCATGTACAAGGTAAATACATCGTACTATCACTGCCATTGGTGATGTATTTATGCCACGTACAAGGTAAATACATCGTACTATCACTGCCATTGGTGATGTATTTATGCCATGTACAAGGTAAATACATCGTACTATCACTGCCATTAGTGATGTATTTATGCCATGTACAAGGTAAATACATCGTACAATGCTATCACTGCCATTGGTGATGTATTTATGCCATGTACAAGGTAAATACATCGTACTATCACTGCCATTAGTGATGTATTTATGCCATGTACAAGGTAAATACATCGTACTATCACTGCCATTAGTGATGTATTTATGCCATGTACAAGGTAAATACATCGTACTATCACTGCCATTGGTGATGTATTTATGCCATGTACAAGGTAAATACATCGTACAATGCTATCACTGCCATTGGTGATGTATTTATGCCATGTACAAGGTAAATACATCGTACTATCACTGCCATTGGTGATGTATTTATGCCATGTACAAGGTAAATACATCATACTATCACTGCCATTGGTGATGTATTTATGCCATGTACAAGGTAAATATATCGTACAATACTATCACTGCCATTGGTGATGTATTTATGCTATGTACAAGGTAAATACATCGTACAATACTATCATTGCCATTGGTGATGTATTTATGCCATGTACAAGGTAAATACATCGTACTATCACTGCCATTGGTGATGTATTTATGCCATGTACAAGGTAAATACATCGTACTATCACTGCCATTAGTGATGTATTTATGCCGTGTACAAGGTAAATACATCGTACTATCACTGCCATTGGTGATGTATTTATGCCATGTACAAGGTAAATACATCGTACTATCACTGCCATTGGTGATGTATTTATGCCATGTACAAGGTAAATACATCGTACTATCACTGCCATTGGTGATGTATTTATGCCATGTACAAGGTAAATACATCGTACTATCACTGCCATTGGTGATGTATTTATGCCATGTACAAGGTAAATACATCGTACTATCACTTCCATTAGTGATGTATTTATGCCGTGTACAAGGTAAATATATTGTACTATCACTGCCATTGGTGATGTATTTATGCCACGTACATGGTAAATATATCGTACTATCACTGCCATTGGTGATGTATTTATGCCATGTACAAGGTAAATACATCGTACTATCACTGCCATTGGTGATGTATTTATGCCATGTAAAAGGTAAATACATCGTACTATCATTGCCATTGGTGATGTATTTATGCCATGTACAAGGTAAATATATCGTACTATCACTGCCATTGGTGATGTATTTATGCCGTGTACAAGGTAAATACATCGTACTATCACTGCCATTGGTGATGTATTTATGCCATGTACAAGGTAAATACATCGTACTATCATTGCCATTGGTGATGTATTTATGCCATGTACAAGGTAAATACATCGTACTATCACTGCCATTAGTGATGTATTTATGCCGTGTACAAGGTAAATACATCGTACAATGCTATCACTGCCATTGGTGATGTATTTATGCTATGTACAAGGTAAATACATCGTACTATCACTGCCATTGGTGATGTATTTATGCCACGTACATGGTAAATACATCGTACAATGCTATCATTGCCATTGGTGATGTATTTATGCTATGTACAAGGTAAATACATCGTACTATCACTGCCATTAGTGATGTATTTATGCCATGTACAAGGTAAATACATCGTACTATCACTGCCATTGGTGATGTATTTATGCCACGTACATGGTAAATACATCATACTATCACTGCCATTGGTGATGTATTTATGCCATGTACAAGGTAAATATATCGTACTATCACTGCCATTGGTGATGTATTTATGCCATGTACAAGGTAAATACATCGAACAATACTATCACTGCCATTGGTGATGTATTTATGCCGTGTACAAGGTAAATACATCGTACTATCACTGCCATTAGTGATGTATTTATGCCATGTACAAGGTAAATACATCGTACTATCACTGCCATTGGTGATGTATTTATGCCATGTACAAGGTAAATACATCGTACTATCACTGCCATTAGTGATGTATTTATGCCATGTTCAAGGTAAATACATCGTACTATCACTGCCATTGGTGATGTATTTATGCCACGTACAAGGTAAATATATCGTACTATCACTGCCATTAGTGATGTATTTATGCCATGTACAAGGTAAATACATCGTACTATCACTGCCATTGGTGATGTATTTATGCCGTGTACAAGGTAAATATATCGTACTATCACTGCCATTGGTGATGTATTTATGCCACGTACATGGTAAATATATCGTACTATCACTGCCATTGGTGATGTATTTATGCCACGTACAAGGTAAATACATCGTACTATCACTGCCATTAGTGATGTATTTATGCCATGTACAAGGTAAATATATCGTACTATCACTGCCATTAGTGATGTATTTATGCCATGTACAAGGTAAATACATCGTACTATCACTGCCATTGGTGATGTATTTATGCCACGTACAAGGTAAATACATCGTACTATCACTGCCATTAGTGATGTATTTATGCCATGTACAAGGTAAATATATCGTACTATCACTGCCATTAGTGATGTATTTATGCCATGTACAAGGTAAATACATCGTACTATCACTGCCATTGGTGATGTATTTATGCCATGTACAAGGTAAATACATCGTACTATCACTGCCATTGGTGATGTATTTATGCCATGTACAAGGTAAACATATCGTACTATCACTGCCATTAGTGATGTATTTATGCCATGTACAAGGTAAATACATCGTACTATCACTGCCATTAGTGATGTATTTATGCCATGTACAAGGTAAATACATCGTACTATCACTGCCTTTAGTGATGTATTTATGCCATGTACAAGGTAAATACATCATACTATCACTGCCATTGGTGATGTATTTATGCCATGTACAAGGTAAATACATCGTACTATCACTGCCATTAGTGATGTATTTATGCCATGTACAAGGTAAATATATCGTACTATCACTGCCATTAGTGATGTATTTATGCCATGTACAAGGTAAATACATCGTACTATCACTGCCATTGGTGATGTATTTATGCCATGTACAAGGTAAATACATCGTACTATCACTGCCATTGGTGATGTATTTATGCCATGTACAAGGTAAATACATCGTACTATCACTGCCATTGGTGATGTATTTATGCCATGTACAAGGTAAACATATCGTACTATCACTGCCATTAGTGATGTATTTATGCCATGTACAAGGTAAATATATCGTACTATCACTGCAATTGGTGATGTATTTATGCCGTGTACAAGGTAAATATATCGCACAATATATCTCTGACTTATAGCGTTCTTTTCAATAACATTGTGTGCATGACATTGTCACTTTGTTGTTTAAAGTCAACGAGTCACGGCATGACCGAATTCGTTTGACAAAGCATCGCGTCCATGTAGCTTTTAATTCCAACGAATCATTTGTCCTATACATTCTTGACGATGCATACTTCAAATTTCATATAACTTTGGTATACGTGTTGATAACAACCAATGGAATACAAACAGCAGTCATTATGGGAGGCATTCGGTTTACATCTGGTTTATTTTCGTTAGCGGAAACCAGAGCTCTTGACAAGAGATAATGATTCAGTCTCGCAATTTACCCGTCTGGCACAAACATCGATCGATAGGATAGAGTAGGCCGGTGAGGGCGTAGCGACACGACGTATTTTAAAGCCTCGTAGTAGGAATGTAGGCCAAGGCGTTTGTACATGTGTTTTCCTGAACAAATAAATGACATTTTACTTTTGAATCTTTTTATCAACAGATCTATTGTTGTGTCAACTGAGACAGCACATATTAGGCTAAAAAAGGACCAAGTTATTGTTGATATACAAGGCAATGAATTGGATCAATCGGAATTACCACATTCTGTCAATGGCATATTCATCGAACAAATCACTGACCAATTTCAAAAGGTAAACACATTTTTAACATACAACTTTAATAACTCTAGTATGGAAATGGTTACAATACTATTCCAGTCATACGTGCATAATTGCAAAACAATATATACTCATCTATTTTATTTTCAAAACACCGTAATATATATATTATATCTATGTATGCTAAAAAATGGGAAACGATGCTATTCCTATAGGATGATAATTGACATATTTCTGTTATCCTAGTAGGTTAATTATTAGCCTTAATATCCTGTCAGCCTATTTCACAATATGTGGGAGTAAACGTATAATCGTCTGAATTGGATTTTGTACATTATATACATATTTGTGTGTGATCACAGCTGGATGATATGCGGCACACCTGTCAGTGTTGTCAATTATTTAGCTTTTAATATATTATAATCTGTTTTGTCTTTGTTAGGTTACCCTTGTGGAAAGTGGTGTCACAGTATTTTGGAACGGAGGGTCACAGGTTTACATAGAGGTACCTCCATCACTATTTGATAAAACGTGTGGATTATGTGGTACATTTAACCACAATCAGGAGGTAGGTGATATATTACTAAGATGTATATAAGTCTTTGTTAAATACTGAGTACAATTACAGCCACATCCTAATCTATCTATGCGTTGTTTTTTTATCAGCCAATAACCAGCCATTTAACCAGTGCTTTGTTTTTTTATCAGCCAATAACCAGCCATTTAACCAGTGCTTTGTTTTTTATCAACCAATAACCAGCCATTTAACCAGTGCTTTGTTGTTTTATCAGCCAATAACCAGTCATTTAACCAGTGCTTTGTTGTTTTATCAGCCAATAACCAGCCATTTAACCAGTGCTTTGTTGTTTTATCAGCCAATAACCAGCCATTTAACCATTGCTTTGTTGTTCTATCAGCCAATAACCAGCCATTTAACCAATGATTTATTTTTTTTATCAGCCAATAACCAGCCATTTAACCAGTGCTTTGTTGTTTTATCAGACGACTTGGTTGATGGTTTATTCGGTGTATTGTTTATTTTTTCAGGATGACTTTTGGACTCTAGAGGGCGATATCGAAAGGCAACCTAGTGCCTTTTGTGAAAAGTGGAAGTTTATCGGCAGTTGCACCGCTGCACCTCCAATAACTCCCACCAATCCATGTGATACGTACAGTCAACGTAGGGCACAAACAACAGCTCTTTGTCAGACATTGCGAGAGGGTCCTTTATCAGGTATGCATCTGCATCAGTATAACAAATCATCAAATAATATTATATATATTATAATATATAATTAATATCATACTCGAACAATCATACCGATTTCCATCATGTCCATGCTTCTTCTGTTTGTCCTTTATGAAGATATTGTTGACACAAACAGGGTTATGCACGATTCTCCATCAATGGTTCAATATAGGCTAAAAAACTAAATTCTTTTAGATAAGATTCAGACTCCACTCTCCCCCTTCTAACTAACTGGCCAAAAGTGAAAATTTTCAAACAGCACAATCAATTCGTGCCTTAAATGGACTTGCTCCAACTTACATTTGTGACCTTTTAACTCGCTATTGTCCTACCTGCACTCTCAGATCTCTGGATCAATATCTACTTACACCTACATCAAATAACACCAACTCTTACGGTCAACGTGCCTTTTGACATGCTGCTCCTAAATTCTGGAATTGTTTGCCAACGGAACTTAGACTTTGTAACTCTATTGACATAAACTGAAGACTCATCTGTTTAAGAAGGTGTATGCCTAGTTTTGATTTGTTTCACTTCGTGCTACTTTTATCTATGAACTTTGAACTTGTGGGACTTTGAACGTTTTTAACTTTTATCCCAATTTCAGGCGGCAATATTTGTCTTAAAAATATAAATTTTGTCTCATATCTCCAAAGGTATGATACATGAAGACACCATTCAAGTGTCTATTATCACATTATCAATAATACGTTTTCTATTGAGACCATGATTCTTGAACTTGAATACATTTCCAAGGTCAAAATGTCAACTATCCAAATTTGTCTCTCTACCATAACCCAAAATGTGCAATACCCAGAGACTCCATTCAAGTGTCTACATCCAATATTTTCAATAGAGCTTGTACTAAACCTTGATCTTCAAGATCGACTAGCAAATTCTTCAATAATTTTTGAAGTTTTATACGTCGAGACATCATTCAAATGTGTACCCATACATTGTTAGAGATAAATTTACTTTATTTTAAGACTTCAAACATTGAACTTCGATTTATCCTCAAATGAAAAATTAAAGTTTGCTAAACAACTTTTAAAATTCTATTTATAATAAGGTCAGCATTAAAATTCTAAGGCTAACTTTTCTAATAAGATTGTATGACCATATATCTGAAACAATTAAGAGCACAGTGCATGTTATATTGGGACCTCTGTTTTCGAAGGCAGAAGAGCTGTACATTTCAGATGTTTAACTCTTTAATTACATCTCTTAAATGTTACTATTGTTTTACCAATTTTGAAAGTAAAAGTGCACTGCCCTCTATATTTCAGATTGTCATTCAACTGTTAATGTAGACGATTATCATAAGATATGTATGTACGATTTATGTAACGACTTTGAGCATAACATGGAGGACAGGTTTTGTGAAATAGTCTCTGGTTATACCATGGAATGCGCTAACAGAGGTAACGTTATCTCATGGAGGAATTCAGTGACTAGTTGTGGTAAGTAGATCTTGATATTTTATAATGCAGAACATGATACATGGTGGTTTTGTCACAGTACATGATGCATGATAGTTTTGTCACAGTACATGATGCATGATAGTTTTGTCACAGTACATGATACATGATAGTTTTGTCACAGTACATGATACATGATAGTTTTGTCACAGTACATGATACATGGTGGTTTTGTCACAGTAACTGTCACAGTACATGATACATGGTGGTTTTGTCACAGTAACTGTCACAGTACTTGATACATGGTGGTTTTGTCCCTGTACACGATCCATGGTAGTTTTGTCACAGTACAGTGATACATGGTGGTTTTGTCACAATACACGATGCATGATAGTTTTGTCACAGTACATGATGCTTGGTGGTTTTGCCACAATACACGATACATGATATTTTTTTTCGCAGTACTTGATACATGGTGGTTTTGGCACAGTACTTGATGCATAATGGTGGTTTGGTCACAGTACACGATACATGGTGGTTTTGGCACAGTACATGATACATGGTGGTTTTGTCACAGTACATGATACATGGTGATTTTTTCACAATACATGATACATGGTGATTTTGTCACAGTACTTGATACATGGTGGTTTTGTCACAGTACATGATGCATGGTAGTTTTGTCACAGTACATGATACATGGTGGTTTTGTCACAGTACATGATGCATGGTGGTTTTGGCACAGTACATGATACATGGTGGTTTTGTCACAGTACATGATGCATGGTGGTTTTGGCACAGTACATGATACATGGTGGTTTTGTCACAGTACATGATACATGGTGGTTTTGTCACAGTACTTGATACATGGTGGTTTTGTCACAGTACATGATACATGGTGGTTTTGTCACAGTACATGATACATGGTGATTTTGTCACAGTACAAGATGCATGGTGGTTTTAAACGATATATTTCGTGTGGAATGCACTATACAATGTATGTTTCAAGTGATCAAAGTACAACATGGACAGATGAAGATATGGTGAAGGAGTAAGGGTAGGGAGAAGATATCCTCTGATGACCTAGAATGAAGTCTCTACCTCAGAGCTAAAAATTCCGTGATCTAGACTCAGTGATCGCGTGATCAATCAAACAGCCATGTAGCCACAAAGTGCTGGACTTTCAACTCAAACTTTATCGTTATATTTTAGGGGTTTTTTTTGTTGTTGTTGAGAATCTATGGTGTCAAGATGTCCTGCTTTCAATAGATTAAATTACCTGTGTCTCTATGTCTAAGTTCATCGTTATATTTTGATTAAACAACGCCATGGTAACAAACCAGTACTATTTTCTTTTATATTCCAATCTTCAGATAAGACGTGTACCGGGGATAAAACATACCAAGAATGTGGGGCGTCATGTCGTACTTCATGTGCAGCCCTTGCGGAGGGTGTCGATTGTGATGAACGTTGTGTCCAAGGGTGCGCCTGTCCACCTGGAACGGTAGCCGACTATGATGGACAGTGTATTTTGGAGGCAGATTGTCAGTGTCTACACAACGGTAGATTCTACCAACCCGATGACACCATTCAGCCTCTCTGCCAACCCTGGTAAATTGTTAATAATTTCTGTTATTGGAAATGTTAGGTTACGAAGTTTTAATTGGTTTCGTACCCAAACAATGGTATTCCACTATTAGGCGGGTGGGTGGATGGATAGATGGATGGGTGGATGGGTGGGTGGTTGGGTGGATGGGGGTCACCTACAAGGTTTTGAAAAAGAGGTCAAAATCATTATTTAGCTATTTGACAATCCAATATGGCCGCCGAATAGTACTGAGTTAACTATGGGATAATAACAAATTTACGATTTTCTTGAAAACAAGATAATGAACTTCTATTTTTTTTTTGTAATTTCAAAATGATTAGGACAAGCTTTAGTATGACAAAGTTTGGAGAGAATTGAAGAACTGGAAAATTGTCCTCAAGGCACATTCTACCTTAAGATGTCATTGTGGCATAATGGTGTAGACTTTTAATTAAATCAGTGGATATACCCCAAAACGTTGTGATTATCTTTGACATGCTGACTACATATGAACTCTAAACTCTATCAAACCTCTAAACTCTATGGACCGTTCATGATGTAGCAAATCCAGTTAATATATTCATAGTACATCAAACACTATTGGTCTATTGATATCGGGCTATTAGGGAGATACTATAATTTCCCCAAAGTCCAACGATTTAAAGGTGATTCAAAATGCTCACAATCACTATTGCTATTTTGTTAGACGACATGTTTGTGAAACTATTCTGGTTTTAAAACTTTAAAAAAGCGTCTGCAAACACCTTAAAATGACCTTTTTTCAGTCAGTTCCCTTCGGATTTACTTCGAGAGTTTTCGGGTATTTCCGGTCCCACCTAGACCACAGGATTTTATGACGTCATAGAGAGACATCGTTAGCACGTAGCCTATGACGAGCGTCGTCAACTGGTGAATAAAACTCAACAGCATTGTGAAAAAATACATTGCTGGTAGTTGTAATAGACATCAGTAAACAAAAACTACAGTCTACATGTCTTATTAACCAACATTTACCGATATTTACTCACACTTCCTGACTAATTGCCAGTGTCTGAATACCCATTGGAAACTGCCTTCAAGAAGACTTATCAGTACATGCAGTACCACAATATATTTGTTGGTCCCATAATACACTTATATTGATTCGATTTGCTCCAAGCATATGGAATCACGCTCCGAGTCATTGCATGTAAATGGAACTGTGGCCGACCTAATTTTGTTGTCCATATATAAAATGAGAGTGACCTGTAAATGTTTCACAGTTTTCGTTGTGGTCTTGTATTGTCACATGTTTGGCTTGTGAACGCAAGTTTACATATATTATTTTCTGCCAGGGCTGTCTAGGGCCTAGGGCGCCATACTCTAGTCCGAGTCTGAGACACATGTAAAACCTCAGAAACTCGCAGTCGGACTGAACAGAAGTAGGGCTCATCGACGTGTTGGGGACTCGAATTATTGCATGTTTTTATCACGATGTACATGTGATTATTATATATTTGATTATCGGTAGGTGGGTAGTGTTGTCAAGTTTTGTTTCGCGGGAAGTCACCATGGTCGCAGCAGTATATGTACGTAGGATAGTTCCGGGAGTTCCGCCGATCAAAGCTGAAGTGGGTGTATGTACGTGTGGACTCGGAGAGCACATTCGGGTTGAATTTATCCACATGTGTTGAAATAATCCATATTTATTATTTAGATATATTGCAAAAGTCGTACAGAAATAATGTCTCTAACGTCAAACCAAACACTGAGAAATTGGACCTAAGCGAACGTGTCTAATATCTAGTTGCAGACTTTCTCTGATAACCATGTGCCGGGGTCACGACCTTGATTGCCGACGCGACGTCAATATTGTCCAATCATATATAATATCATGAACACATTGCGATGTTTGATTTGTTGGTTTCCTAAACTGTATACTTCGAATACCATGATTCGTTACAAAATTCTTCTAATGAATATTAAGAATATAGGCTTGTTGTATGATATCGCAACAAGGGAAACAAGTTTTCTTCCAGACCAGTCGCTAAAGTCATATAAATGACAACACGAAACTCACGAAATTTTGTAATTCTTTACAATTTTTATTGCTGATAATATGGGTATTCTAATAGCTAGTATATCTATTCGAGATGAAATATGTTTACTTTGTTACTAAATGTGCCGTTCAAAAGGCGATATCAAATAATAAAAAAATCAGATAAATAAAAGTCACTGAATGTGAAACACCCGACATTACAAGTGTTTATGTATATCTAGTCTAGCCGTTTTGATTTATTTTGCCATAATATGGGGACATAATATTTTAGCATTTATACCCACAGACACTGACAATTAGTCAGGAAGTGTGAGTAAATATCAGTAAATAATGGTTAATAAGACATGTAGACTGTAGTTTTTGTTTACTGATGTCTATTACAACCACCAGCAGTGTATTTTTTCACAATGCTGTTGAGTTTTATTCACCTGTTGACTACGCTCGTCATAGGCTACGTGCTAACGATGTCTCTCTATGAAGTCATAAAATCCCGGGGTCGAGGTGGGACCGGAAATACCCGAAAACTCTCGAAGTAAATCCGAAGGGAACTGACTGAAAAAAGGTCATTTTAAGGTGTTTGCAGCAGACGCTTTTTTAAAGTTTTAAAACCAGTATACATTTCACAAACATGTCGTCTAGCAAAATAGCAATAGTGAATGTGAGCAATTTTGAATCACCTTTAAACAAATAAAAAGACATTTTGATTAATTTACTACTAATAAATACCTGTCTATGGTATTTTAGTACCTGTATAAATGGTGCCTGGAGTTGCGAAGAATCCGAATGTGAACCACCAACGATTTGTGGTGAAAATATGCTATATGTTGAATGTAAAAGATGCCCCCAAACATGTCGCACTATGCATCTAGCTGATGAATGTACAGACGATGGACATTGTGAAGCTGGTTGTGAATGTATTAAAGATTATGTCTACAACGGTACGTCATTTTATACACTAACGCATCACAGTAGATACATGGAAACACCATGAAGATACTAAGTGACTGGTCTGTTTCTCTGACCTAAAGGCATGGTGGCGGGGGTTGTTTCGCTTGTTTTTTTAAATCATTATAACATTATTTCCTCATCTCCTCATTAAACACGATGACATGCCTATCACTAAATTTAGAAATGTACTGATTCCCCACCCCATTCAGTATGTAATTTTACTTTAATAAATTACAATGACCACACACAACCTTTAAAAAAAATAGGGTGTCTAGGTGATGCTGTTTGTCTTAATAAATGATTGTTTCTTCACTTCTTCAATAATAACAATTTTAATTCTAATAATTTTATTGACATGTTTTTATGGTAACACAACTTGTTTGCAAATTTTAACAATAACTTTTTATTGCTATATTTTGACAATAAATATCAAGGAGAAAAGTATGAGTTGTATCATATCAATACAATATATGAGGTATCAGTATAGTTCAATTTTAAACTGCAGAGGTGGAGAAATATATCTAACTGAATCATATCGCTTTTCTACTTGAGTATCCAAAGCTATATGATCTGACTCGTACGTGTTAATTAATGACAAAATGGTTGCCTAGCGGCAAAGCTTGTCGGTAGAGTATCTGTCAATCCGATTTTTTCTTTGATACAAAAAGCAAAAGTTGATGACATCATTTCTTTCTCCTCGAATACTATTCAGGTGATCGTTGCGTTCCAGCTGACCAGTGTCCATGTCATCACGGAGGTCAAAGTTATGAAACGGGTGATACCATAAAAATTGAGTGCAACAAATGGTAAGTCGTTACAAACAACAGATACGAGTGATATAATTTGGTTGAAACATGGCCGTTTCATTGACAGAGCGGTGCGGTGGTCTTTCATTGCCAAACAATTGAACTGTATCCAATATGGACACCGAGCGATACAGAGACACGTTCTCACATTGCACAATGACTCGACTCCTTTTTCAAATGTTTCTGAACAAAGCCGAAGTACGACAGTACATCTTGATGCAGTGACACGTGTGCACATATATATACATTATTATTACAGCAACATCAAAATGTGTTGTTTTCTTTTTCAGTACGTGCAATGGTTCTCACTGGGACTGTGATGGCGAGCCATGCCCAGGAGTGTGCACAACATGGGGGGATTCCCACACTAAGAGCTTCGACGGAAAGAAATTCGAATACTTTGGTGAATGCGATTATGTCTTTTCGAAAAGTACGGACAGCAACCCATTTCTTCAGTATCGTATCACAACTGAAAATGTACTTTGCAGCTCAAGTAATATCACCTGCTCCAAGTCAATTACTATGTTAGTGAATCGGAGCGGTAAACAGGAGAAAGTTACACTCAAGAGAGGAGAGATTCCTATTGTTAGCCTAGACTCAACATTCGAAATATGGCAGACAAATTTATACTACTTTGTGAAAGTGAAAGAGGGTATAACAGTGATGTGGGACAAGGCAACCCGAATTTACGTCAAGTTACATCCTAAATTCAAGGGATTGGTGAGTAAAATTCTTTTATCCGTTACTAGTTACGCTATACCTAACTGGTATTGGTAAATAACCAATGAATAATAATGATATATGTGCATGAATAACTATATGTGTGCTTAATTATGATGAACATGTGTACCAAATTATATGAATTTGAAAATTGCGATTTTCCGTAATCAGGCAAGCTTCAAATGTCAAATAATTTGGTTTAATTAATGATAACAAAGTACACGTGTCCTACTAAGTTCGTTGTCAGTGGTAGCTTTTACCTATATAATCATTTGGTGTGTAGTTACTCCTTGGTACTAGCTTAAGAATGCACTTTTCATATGTGGTATAATTTGGTGTCTACATTGATGGTAACGACGTGTATGTGTGTTATAAAGCTTGTTGATGAAGATTTAACTTTCATTGACTAATTTGCTTTATTGGAGATATTCGGTAACTAGGTAATATAATGAGAATGCTAGTTTCAAAAATGTCAAATAATTCGGTGCACTCGTGTTCTACAATACTTGTTTGTGTAGCTTATAATTTTAATGAGTAATTTGCATAATTAATCAAATCGCAGATACCATGGCCATCATACTATAATGAATGGGAGAACATTGATATTAAAAGTCAATATTGAACATGACAAATGGAGGTAGTTGTCTAATGTTGAACAGAATTAGACGTTAGAACATTTATTATTGTAACATAATATTGTCATTTAAAGGGGAAACTTGGTTCGATAAACGCAAAGCAAACAACAAACAAAACAGTGAATCCATGTTATAAGATTATTATTTGGTTTATAATTGTAGGTCGAAGGCCTTTGTGGCAATTTCAACGGGAATCAGGGTGACGATTTTGTCATGCAAAATGGTGGCCCTCCAGCTGGCAATGCTATCGATTTTAGCGATAGCTGGAAAGTGTATTCGCACTGTGGTGAGACCCATAATACACAAAACGCGTGTACCGGTGACTTCCGTGACCAAAGGGAATCATGGGCCAAAAAACAGTGTTGTATTCTATACTCCGATACTTTTGCACCCTGTCATTCAGAAGTTGATTATACCCTGTACTATGACCAGTGTGTATTCGATACATGTGCCTGTAACGTAGGTGGTGACTGTGATTGCTTTTGCACAGCAATTGCAGCTTATGCTTATGAATGTAATATCCATGGTGTTCCGATAAGGTGGAGAAGTCAGGAAGTGTGCCGTGAGTATTAAACAGTCAAAATATTATGAACCCCAGTCCCATGTAAGGAACCCCTTCCCCCGTCGACAAAAAGAATCCCCCCAAAACAAAAATCACAACCACAACCACAACCAACAACAACAAACTGAAAGACAAATTGATGTACGGACCCAATATTTTGAAGAGATCGCACGGCCACCGATCAAACAAGAACCCTCTGCAAGAACCGATGATTTGGGATTTTCTGATCGCGAAAATGTGATGTATAAAGTAAGGCATTTGAGCAGAACTTTGGAGAAAATGCCTAAATTACTTATAGTTTCTTTGATAGTAACTTGTCTATCTGCCTGTCTACAAAATATGATGTCTTGTAAACTGTAATATGACTTTAATCCACTGTATAAGCACATTTATTTACTTTTCATTTCAGCTATGCAATGTGAAGGATGTGGTGATTACCAAGCGTGTACCAGCGCTTGTCCTCGAACATGTGATAACTACTACAAGCCAGGTGGTGGGGAATGTGGTGAAGTATGCGTTGAGGGTTGTCAGTGCCCACCTGATGAAGTTTACGACCCGGAAGAAAACAAGTGCATACCCGAATCTGACTGTTATTGCACCAAAATTGAAGGAATTGCATACTACGATGGACAGACCCTACCAAAATCAATATGTGGAGATGAATGTGAACATTGGTAAGACATCTATTTGAATATGGTAGAATATGACATTTTGTTTCATGTCATGATATGATCTGAAGACAAGCGCTATTATATTATACCAGTATATTGATGGCGCAAATCGAGATATCTGATTGGTCTAGACATCGAACTAGCACGTCTAAAATGGGCTATAATGCACGGGTGGCACGCGTCCAATTTTGACGTTCACTGTTGTTCGTTGTAGTCGGCCACCGGTATACTGATAATGAACTCTTCGAATTGTCAGAGGAGGATTTTCTCTCAATGAGACAATATTTTATGGGAAATTACGATGGAAATTTCGAAAGCAGCTAAGTTACTAAGGTCAAGGCATGCACACGATCGGTTCTAGTATTAGTAGTACCGTCTAGCCTCGGCTGGAGTGGAAACAGGTATCGTTGAAGTGAGCTGTCCTGTCTGTCATAAAAATGAAGCAAGTGTAAGAGCTTACGCTGGCTGACTTACTATTAATCATTAATCTAAATAAAAAATAGAGTCTGGAATCCTGTCCTAGAGTATTAGTCATCAATCCGAGAAGGAAAACCTCAAACCCGAATATCTACTGACGTAACTTGCATAGTTTTCGCGACTGGGTTCGTAAAATGCACCACCGCACTCGTCTTCATGTTTACTGGTGCGAATATATAAAACTTCGTAACCTTGTAAAGAAGGAGATTGAGTTTGCCAAATGCCGTTATTACAAAGAACTGCTATCTGAAAATATTAACAATAGCCACAAAGTTTGGAAGAAGGTGAATGAACTTCTTAAACCATCAGATAAGACTCTCCCTGTCCACGACAATGCCATCCCTCTCGCAAATAACTTTAACAACTACTTTGCTAATGTTGGTGTGCTTGTTCAGGATGAACTTCAACCGACAGACCCCTTGATAGATCACATACCAACACCTGGCTCTCAATTCCAACTTTCGACTGTCTCTGAAGAGGATGTAAACTCGGAATTATCCTCACTGCCATCAAATAAATCATCTTCCACTGATGACATTGACTCGCGCCTGATCAAACTTTCTATGCCAGCGATTGTTCCGTCATTAACTCGTATTTTCAATATGTCCATAACCCAAGGCATTATGCCCACACAGTGGAAAAAGGCTACAATTGTCCCCATCTTCAAGAAGGGTAAGAAAGACAAACAAGACATTTGTAACTATCGTCCCATCTCATTACTGCCCACCTTATCAAAAGTCATGGAACGTCTAGTCTGCAAGCAACTTAGCTCCTTTTTCGAAAGAAATAATGTTCTTCACTCAACCTTCTCAGGTTTTCGACCAAAACATTCTACAGCAACCCTGTTGCAACGTGTAACTGATGACATTCTTGTCAACATGTATACTAAGAAAATCTCGTGTCTTCTAATGCTGGATTTATCAAAAGCATTTGACTCTGTGAATCATGCTATTCTTCTTCAAAAACTTCAACGCTATAACATCCACCCCACTACCATATCATGGTTTAAAAACTACCTGACTGATCGCACTCAATGTGTTAAACTTGATTCTTACACTTCAAATCACATTCCTGTTAAAACCGGGGTACCTCAAGGAAGCGTCTGCGGCCCACTTCTATTCTCCCTCTATATCAACGACCTTCCACTCTGGCTCCAATCTAATACACCAATGTACGGCTATGCTGACGATATCAACATCTTAAAAGCAGCTCCTATCTCCAACTTAGATGCCTTACACGATGAGTTGATCGATGAAATCAACAATCTCACAACATGGTTTCACTCCAACTCTCTCAAACCCAACATTTCTAAATACCAATTCATGTTACTTGGCACTCGTCAACAATTGCAGAAAATACCAGATCACATTAAAACCCTCTCTACTCGCGATCATGTTATTCAGGCAACCACCAGTGCGACTTGTTTGGGTCTTAGACTTGACCCTGAACTCAAATGGTCAAACCATATAGCCTACCTCCGTCGAGCTTGTGGTTATCGACTTATTACCCTGGCTAGAGCAAGACGTTGTATTCCTGAAAAAATTCGCAAGAATATCATCACAGCTACAGTTTTCTCACTCCTGGACTACTGTGACACTGTTTATTCAAACTGTAGTATCACATTAAAATGCAGCTTGCAACGTATAATCAATTTCGCTGTCCGCATCCAATGTGGGCTAAAGAAGTCTGAACATGTCACTACCGCCAGACTTAGACTTGATTGGCCAACCATTCAAGAGCGACATAACCACAACTTCAATAAACTTGTCAAAAAATGTATTATTAACAAAGTACCATCGTACCTTTCTGAACTTATTTCAACCAATGATACGTTTCATCAATACAATACAAGGACCAAATTCCACATTCCGAAAGCCCACTCTCGTTCCTTCAGATACAGGGCATCCATCGCTGCAAATAGTTCATAAATTTAATGCCCTTTGTACTCTTTCCTCAAGATGGTCATTATTGTACAGTGCTTAAATTTGTGTCTGTTATGTATATTTGTATTTTAAATCTGTATTGTATTTGTTTATCTTGCATTTGCATGAAAAGCCATTTAATGGATGCATTGCCGTTTATAAATAAATAATAATAATAATAATAATAGTAACTTCCAGTAATATAAATACATTGTGAATATCAACCTTCCACCATGTCACTCCACGGAGTCCCCATGTCGACCGGGCACGAAGCATGCTGTATTAAATAAACCACTTCAAGTTTATACCTTGAGTCAAACAGGTTCTTTATTCATTACTGTACACTGAGCCGATCAATGTACAGATTATCCCCAGAAAGGACTAGCAGATAAAATAAATCCAGTCGCTGCACGAGGCCCAGATCATGAAAGCAGCATTATTGTTATGCAAATTAGTCACAGAGGGCGCATATGAAACTAGAAAACGTTAGTTCTTTAATATCGTGTTTCCATATTTTCAATATACTTATTACTGGTATAATATAATAGCGATAAACCACTCCATGGGGAAGGTATACCACTCGCTTTTGACCAGTGAACTCAATATATGCACTCGCTTATCGTGCATATATTTCGTTCACTGGTCAAAACCTCTAGGTATACCATCCCCAGGTGGTGGTTTATTGCTTAATTGTATCACACCTTCTAAGTGTTCATACGACTGGAGTCATAAACAGTGGGAGTGCATTGTCGTTCATTCTCGCAAACTAGAGCTGTTATTTCTTCCGCTACACTTCGAAATTTAAGAACGGTGCCGTGAAACAGGCCATGGCTTGCGACGATGACTGTAGTTCTCTTTCCGTTGTTGACAGACTTGTATTTGTAGGCATGCTGTCACTGCTATAGGCTAGGAGCGATCATTAGAACATTTGTTTTTTCAGAAGTGGTGAACATATTGTCCCACTTTTCTCCATATATATCAAAAACGTTTGCTATAATTGAAGTAATAATTGGTATATTCGTAGAAAATGTGTATTCAAAGCGAGCTGTGACGCTTAATTGGTCAAAATGTTCAGTTGTACGTAGTTTTCACCTTGCAATTAGCGCTCATGTTTAGTTTAAAAGGTTAACATTTTCGTTTTAAGCTATGTTTTAAAAATTTATTTTGCAGTATCTCATTTACCCATTATAACTTCATGAAACATCCAAGATTTGGAGAGGGTAGGTGTCTAGTTCAAATAAAAATAATCACATCGCAGATGTTTGATTTAGGTCAGAAAATGTCATTTTAGTCAAAAGACTTAAACTCATAAACTACATGGAAGATCGGTTTCAAATCTGGTGGGAACGTTCTTAGGGATGTGAAGATGGACAAGGAATTTTTCATTGCATGGGTATCCCATCCGTGAAATGTGCACATTAGGTCAAAATGTGTCACTTTGATCATTCAAATCTACTGGCCAGTTTGGGCTGAAATGTAATGAGAATGCATCTTGAGATGTGTAGATGAGAAAGTATTCATGACATGATGATCCCATCAACTATATACATATTAAGCTTTAAAATCTCAAATAATGTTAAAAACGGGTATCTAGAAAACTACCTTTCCCTAGCAACCATAACCACGTCCTTAGCAACAGGCAAGGGAATAAACATTTACAAAATATATGCAGATATGCCTAGCAGAAGCAATTCCAGAGTACCAGCCAAATGATGATGTATATTTCAAAGATAACAGCAGGTATTACTAGACAAGTTAATAGACATTCAAACTAATAATAATAATAATAATAATAATAATAATAATAATAATAATAATTATAAAACAGTATATAGAAATAATATTTTTTGTAATAATCAGGTTTATTGGAATATTAACCACCCTACCTGGGGTAGTTTTGTATGCTGAGTTCAAAAAAGGGGTAATTTTAGGAACATCTGTTGCCATGGTAACCAAAATCACCATAATATGTTAATCATTTTTCCAAAATTTGACATAAAACATTGAAAAAAAAGATAATACAGTGAAAAAATGTCCTTGTATTAGACTTGTATGAGTTAGTGCTACCTGGTGTAACATAAACTGTATAAAATTTGATGGCTGTTTCCATGGCAACATAAGGTAGACGTGAAAATTGTGTTTTCATTACATACACATACATCTCACAAATAACATTATAAATCTGATAAATATCTTTTTATTTGCACATTGACCCCACTACCAAGGGAAGTTTGTCATACTGAATTCAAAAAAAGTGGTCATTTAATGAACATCATTTGCCATGGTAACCAAAATAACCATAGTATGTGATTTTTTGAAAAATTAGACATAAAACACTTTAAAAATTTCAAATTTAGGAAAAAACATCATTGCTGTTTGAATGTATGGATTTATGATATATGTTGTAACAAGGTTTCATGATTTTTGAAATTATCTGTATCAAACCTATGCAATTCTAAAACTCTAAAATCACCAGAATAAATTGTAAATACCTAAAATGTACCAGCAGTCCTTGACAATTCCATTTACGCAGCGTGGTTAAGTCTTTTATCACAAAATCTTCAAAGTAAGTGTACACACACATTTGAGTACAAGTTGACATGATCGTTGACTCCATACTGTATATTATTGTTTGTACTTGGATTTTATCCAACAAAATATCGTCTGCTTTTTAAATTCTCCAACTCAACTGACAACATGATGTGCATATGCGTACGTACATATTTCTGGGTCCCAGTTACACATGCCAAATTCAAACGATAAGGACACAATATAGTTGGGATCGATCACAGTATCACTACATCGATTGTTACCGGAATATCAATATTATTATCCAGAATTTCTCAGTCGTGAAGCTTGCTGACAATTTACAAGTGCAAGGTTATAAAGATGGCGACTGTGCGCGTGCAAGTCGGCTGACGTCACTAGAATGTATTACAATGTAGCTATAGTTATCACGTGAATCACGCATGTCATGTGCACTGCATTTATGTGTGTATGCAAAGGTACACGTGTGCCATACACATATAATATACACAAGCAAGATAGGCAGTGACCAGGTCACTACTTTATTGTTTACATGACTTTGCCGAACGACTAGGAATAATCAGTAATTTACAAGTTGCTAAAATTTACACGAAGTTGACTTAAAAACAGAAATGGGCATTGCAAATATTTTGTAACGCATGCGTAGTCCGGATTGTTTGTCTTGCCATTGTTGCGTCTACCTGGAACATTACATACATCTCGGCGAACACACATTCATATGGACAAAGCACAGTGCAGTGCATATGCCACGCTCCCACGTCAAAAATCAAAACAAAATAAATAAATAAAACAACACATTGCACTGTAAGACATGCCTAGCCATAGTTCTCTTCATCATGTTCAAATTTTATTTTATTTTAGGAGACAGGAATGTCGATATTATTATTTTATTTTACGAGACAAAAATAGTCGTAGACGATATATACGGCACCATGACACACTGTGTAAGCACGGGTGGTTTTTTTTAAAGATGACAAAACTGCTGCTGTGTGGATGGTAATGAACCCAATCAATAGAAAATGAAATAATAAAAAAAAGTGAGTACATAGTTATCAACAGAGATAGTACATCCGACCACATTTCCGATGACTTTGCTATTTGTGAGGCTAGCTAGCCACTTCGCTGTATTTATTTATTTTTATTTATTGATTACACGTAACAAAACCCTGGGGATTTGTTAAAGGTACAAATAAAATAAAATTGGAAAAAAAAATCATAATAATAACACTTATAGGCTTTTCAAAAGTAACATTACAACATCATAATAAAGACTACAAAACAAAACAAACAACAACACTGTAACACCGTGAGTATTAATCTTAGTATATTGTACTGCGACGACACATGATACGTCTAGATCAAAGGGGGGGGGGGCTAGCGTTCGTTCGATACCGACGTGGCCATTGAAAACCAGACTGCCGTATTTTTCTCAAAAGAAACAAATCAAAGAGATGCAGCAACCCTAATTTGCAGCTCCGACATCAGAAAAAAACTGTTTTATTTCCGACCGAGTTCAACACAGCAAGATTGTAAGGTTTAAACGAACATCAAACGTTCCACACATGGCGTCTTAGACCAGTGTTCCATTGTAAGACAGATTATCTAAAATTGGAAAGTGGCTTCCATGGAAACATAAAATATGCTTACATTACAAATGCCATGTTTTAGTAAAGAAATACATCTGACATACACCTAGTACAAACGTAGTCCTGCTTGCATGCGGAGTAATCCGGGACTCGATTCTGACAATTGTCCCTCCTACCTCAGAGTCAAGTCAGTAATATAGACTCGTGCACCGTCATGTAAGCAGGACTAGTACAAACGAACCCCATCTTGACATATTCTTGTCCTTTTCAGTTGCGCTGACATTTACAACCATGTACGTTAACGAAGTCATCAGCTCTACATACCTTTTGCTATGAACAAAGTTCAACTTTCCTTTCTTGGCAGTGTAAATCATATATACATATATGCACACGTAGTACATAAACTTCAGTTGAATATATGACATGATCGTGATGGATAAGCGATGTAACATTCGATTACGTAGGTCTTTGAGTAATAAGGTCCGGTTTGACACAACATTGACAGTCATGTACCAAAATATCCATCCAAAGTTGTGTTCAAGGAAACCGTACGCGTTAGTTGCGTTATGATTGAACACAGTGCCGCTTTATATAGTTGAGGATGAGTAGCCTTCCATGCCTTCCATTTTTAAAGGAATATTGATAAATTATCCATGATTTCGCAGTTGTGTCACCATCAAGGTCGTGACCTTTTATTTGCGTTGTTTTAGTACACACATGCTGTGCAGATGCACACGTAAACACCTTGTGAATGTGATGTTACACAGTGTAACAATATCATCATGCCTGGAATCACGTGCACTCCACATGTATGCCGTACATTTCATAATTTCAGGTACGTTTTTGCATTCGATTTAATATATTATTACATGTTATCGGCTATTCATGAAAGTGCAATTTGTAGTAAATGAAACAACATTCTACAACGTTTTACAGTAGCAGAAGACACAGGTCAAGTCAACTTTATGGCATGCCAGCACAATGACAGCATTTTCGATTGCGATCAAATCAAATCAAAACCATACGATTTTAGAAGAGATTCAAATGACTTAAAATCTCAAAATTGTATCGCAAGTAACGCATAGATGAAAAAAATTAAATCAAGCGATTGTAGGCTGAGTGCGAATTTGACATTTACTTCCGAATACTATGTCAGATTTCCCATAGAAAAACAATGGCCGTGTTCTTTTATGACAACTGAACTTTGCTCACGTTCAACTTTTTCAAATGCGCACCAATCGGTCTGAAAATTCATAAATAGAGACCAAAGGGGTTTTGTAAAAAATCTCTTGGTTTTAGATTTGTCATTTTTTAAATTCTTTTCTGGAAAATGATGTGCTATCGCTGACTATGTTGTTAAAACTCGTTAAGAAAACCATAATGTTGTAATCTGTAAACCGGCACATTTTACCATGTACATCTACATAAATACAGACCTCTAACTTCGTTATTCTGTAAGTAAATTACACGTAATACATACAGACTGACCTAGCATTTGCTTTCACAAAAATCAGTCTTTAATTTCATGAAAGCTGTGTGGCAAATAAAATCGAGAGTTTCGAGTTATTCCGTATATTTTAGTTTAATACCCGTCAGCAAATACATGTAATGCTATCAACAGGTCAGTGATATGTGTTCCACGGACACTCACCACAGTCAGTACAGTACTACTGCGCTCATATCAGAAAAACTTGAAATCGATAATCTTTTCACTAAACTTCGCAACATTATTTTATGACAACTAAACTTCGTTCAGCTCATGTTCAACTTTTTCAAATGCACACCAATCTGTCTGAAAAATCCAAAGGGGATTTGTGAAAATCTGAGTCATCGCTACCAATACCGTAGCTGTCAATCAAATATTAGTGCCTAAATGCTTCGGGGAATACTGGACAATTGAGATCTTCACTGGGCCGCAGTGCTAGTGCCAATTTAGTCATAAATAAAATAATATTGTCATACTTTTATTCATATACATGGCAAGTACCAAGCTCCCAATTGTTACGACTTGAAGCTTGAATGGGAAATGTTGAATAATTAGTTATGGGTGTAAAACGTCAACCTTTACACCTGCTACGTATACACACCAACCATAAGTGATATTCCTCTAAAGTTCTCCCAACATTTTTCATTATTATGTACTATTTAAACCCCTCCACTTGTAATAATAATGATAATAATAATAATATAGCAATATCCTTCAAATTGATGCCATAAAAATCTCATATCAGGCGCCGGTCACCAGACACTCTGTTAAAAAACAATGCAATAACATTCGTCGATGAAATGTCTGAAAACAATATTTGCAATACCCCTTGCTGTTTTTAATTCAGCGATGATTTTAGCAACTCAGTTTCGGTCAGTTTCTCCAGCCTGGGGAGGGGTGGGGGTGGATTCTTAAATCGAGCCGACAAAAAGTCACTACCCCCCATCTGTAAAACTAAAAACAGGCTGATCCCCTATATACTAAATTCTAAAACATGATGACCCCCCTTTCCATATATAATATTCACATGACAAGTATTTGTTTTATTGTGACTCAGTGTGGACTGCTTGACTGTCTTGCATCTACTTTATAAGATCCCGGGTTAGCACTATCACGATTATAATTATTGACTACACAGGGTAAATATATTCCATAAGGAGTTTCATAGTATCTTGACAGTGTAAGATGGGGGGAAGCTTGAGAAGAAAATATGTACATCTCTTATGGGGGGGGGGGGGGGGGTCCCAGGGGTCTCCTAGAAGCCCATGAGGTTTTAACTCTGAAAATCAGTTGTTCATAGAATGACTCCCTTTTTGAACTTAGCGTAACAAACTACCCCAGGTAGGGTGGTTAATATTCAAATAAACCTGATTATTATCAAAATTATTATTATTATATAAGATTTTTTAATTATTATTCATTTATTAGTCCTCAAAGGATACAAGACATCATATTTTGTAGACAGGAAGACAGACAAGTTACTATCAAAGAAACCTTAAGTAATTTAGGCATATTCTCCAAAGAGAGAGAGCGTAGGCAGGTCCATAATTTTAGCAGCAGTGAAAGAGCACAACCTGATCAACAGGCTCACCATTAATCATATATATATATATATATATATATATATATATATATATATATATATATATATATATATATATATATATATATATATATATATATATATATATATAACTCGGTGAGTATCAATCTGATAAGACAGTGCTCTATACCGCAGTGGCAGAGCGTAATAGTTTTGTAGTACTAGCAAAACTATATATATATATATATATATATATATATATATATATATATATATATATATATATATATATATATATATATATATATATATATATATATAGTTTTGCTAGTACTGGAACTCTTTCGTGGTTGTAACTCGGAGTTTCACGCATAGTGCGATCGTCAGACAACTCTGAGGCTTACTCTCTGGGTGTGCTGTATATATAGAGTGTAGACAATAGAAATACCATCACTATTGTCTGTGTCGGTGGGTAGGTGAAGTATGTGTGGAGGTGTTGGTTGTTATTGTGTGAGTTATTGGGTGCGGACAAGTAAGTGTTGGCGGGTTGTTACATGTTGGGCTTTGATGTTCCGTTAGTTAACGGGTTTAGTTTAGGTGATAGATGCTCTATTGAAGTTGGACAAATAAAACTTATTCTCGTGTCGGCATTTGGATATCAACTCAGTTCTTTTGTTTAGTGTGGAGCTTTTGTCTGCTTTGATAATAGTTAGTTTTTCGGTTAAACACAGGTTGCATCGTTTTGTTTTATTGGTGTATGCCTGGGCTGTCTTGCTGATGGACCAGGATACGGAAAAAGGCTCATTGTTTCTTTTCAGTTTCCAAATGTGTTTTGATAGTTCTGTGCTGTTTTCGTGTTTTTCATGTTTGAATGACTGTTTGTGGTTGGCGTATCTCTGCTTGAAGTTGTTCTCTGTTAGACCGATATATACTTTTGTTTGTTTTCCGTGGACGGTGGCTTGGTATACGATGTTTTCCGTTTGGCATTCGCCGTTCAAAGGGCAGGTGTCTTTCTGTCTGCAATTACAAGGTTTTTGAGTGGGTTTAGTTTCGCTGTTGGAGATGGTGGCATTATGCACTTTGATTATGGTAGCCATGTTTGGCATGCAGCTATAACTGACTTTGACATTGTTTCTGTTGAATATTTTGTGTAACTTAGAGTCTGCTGGGAAATGTTTTGCGATTAGGTTGAGGAATTGTTTGCCTACATTGGTGGCTACGTTTTTGCTGTATGGTGGGTTAAACCAGATGGTGTTTCTATTTCTGTTTTTCTTGTTTTTCTGTGTCGGGGTGCTGGTGTACGTGATGTTCTCTTTGTGGCCGCTGGTTTTTAGTGCATTTTGGTACAGTGGGGCTGCCTGGTTGAAGATGTGTTCGTCGGATGATATGTCGGAAATTCTACGGCCGACCGACACAGACAAAAGTGATGGTATTTCTATTGTCTACACTCTATATATACAGCACACCCAGAGAGTAAGCCTCAGAGTAGTCTGACGATCGCACTATGCGTGAAACTCCGAGTTACAACCATGAAAGAGTTCCAGTACTACCAAAACTATTACGCTCTGCCACTGCGGTATAGAGCACTGTCTTAGCAGATTGATACTCACCGAGTTATATATATATATACATATGGATTAATTGTTCAAGTAATTAAGCATTCACATAATGAAAGTAATTGTACCTAGCAACAAGCCCACACCCACCCAAATGATTTACACTTCAAGACAATATACCTTGTTTTCCTTCCAGTTATTGTTGGAACCATACTATATATCGTGTAGGCAGACCATGTTATACTACAACAACTCAAGTACTAACAACGCTTCCTATAACAACAACAGTGGTACCAACATCTACTCTACCAACGCCACAGGTAACCACCCCACAATTGAAGACTACAACACAGGTGATAACTACGAAATTAAAAGTTTTTACAACAACTAAGGCTGAAACCACACAAGTTGTGACAACAGAGGCAGCAACAACCAAGACTAAAACTACACCACCTGAGACAACAGAGGTGGTAACAACCAAGGCTGAAACCACACAAGCTGTTACAACAGAGGCAGCAACAACTAAACCTGTGACAACAGAGGCAGAAACACCTGAGGCGACAACAACTCCAGCTGTTACAACAGAGGCAGCGACAACTAAACCTGAAACCACACAAGTTGTGACTACAGAGGCAGCAACAACCGCTGCCAAAACAACTCCAGCTGTTACAACAGAGGCAGCAACAACTAAGGCTGAAACCACTCAGGCTGTGACAACAGAGGCAGCAACAACTGCGGCCAAAACAACTCCAGCTGTTACAACAGGGGCACCAACGACAGAGGCCAAAACAACCCCAGTTGTAACAACTGAGGCAGCAACAACTAAGGCTGAAACCACTCAGGCTGTGACAACAGAGGCAGCAACAACTGCGGCCAAAACAACTCCAGCTGTTACAACAGGGGCACCAACGACAGAGGCCAAAACAACCCCAGTTGTAACAACTGAGGCAGCAACAACTAAACCTGAAACCACACAAGCTGTGACAACAGAGGCAGCAACAACTGCGGCCAAAACAACTCCAGCTGTTACAACAGAGGCAGCAACAACTAAACCTGAAACCACACAAGCGGTGACAACAGAGGCAGCAACAACCGCGGCCAAAACAACTCCAGCTGTTACAACAGAGGCAGCAACAACTAAACCGGAAACCACACAAGCTGTGACAACAGAGGCAGCAACAACCGCGGCCAAAACAACTCCAGCTGTTACAACAGAGGAAGCAACAAATAAACCTGAAACCACACAAGCTGTGACAACAGAGGCAGCAACAACCGCGGCCAAAACAACTCCAGCTGTTACAACAGGGGCAGCAACAACTAAACCTGAAACCACACAAGCTGTGACAACAGAGGCAGCAACAACCGCGGCCAAAACAACTCCAGCTGTTACAACAGAGGCAGCAACAACTGCGGCCAAAACAACTCCAGCTGCAACAACAGAGGAAGCAACAGCTAAACATGAAACCACACAGCCTGTGACAACAGGGGCAGCAACAACTGTGGTCAAAACAACTCCAGCTGTTACAACAGAGGAAGCAACAACTAAACCTGAAACCACGCAGCCTGTGACAACAGGGGCAGCAACAACCGCGGCCAAGACAACCCTATCTGTGACAACAGAGGCAGCAACAACTAAGGCTGAAACCACACAAGCTGTGACAACAGAGGCAGCAACAACCGCGGCCAAAACAAGCCCAGTTGTTACAACAGAGGCAGCAACAACCCTGGCCAAGACAACCCCATCTGTGACAACAGAGGCAGCAACAACTAAGGCTGAAACCACACCAGCTGTTACAACAGAGGCAGCAACAACCAAGGCCAAAACAACAGCAGGTGTTACAACAGTTGCAGAAACAACTAAGTCTATAACAACACAGGGTGTAACAACAGGTGCTGTAACAACAACTGTGGTGAAAACCACACAACCAGTGACAACAGAGGGTGAAATAACAACTATTGGCAAGACAAGCCCAGCAGAAACAGAAATTGTTACAGTTTCAGTGGAAACCACTCTAGTTGCAACAACAGAGGCAGCAACAACCGAGGCCAAAACAACACCAGTTGTTACAACAGAGGCACCAACAACCAAGGCAATAACAACACCAGCTGTTACAACAGAGGCAGCAACAACCAAGGCCAAAACAACAGCAGGTGTTACAACAGTTGCAGAAACAACTAAGTCTATAACAACACAGGGTGTAACAACAGGTGCTGTAACAACCGAAGCCAAAACCACACAAGCTGTGACAACAGAGGCAGCAACAACTGAGGCCAAAACAACACAGGCTGTATATGAAACCACGACTGAAGTTACTAAAGATTGTGTTCCTGGCTGGACAAGATGGATGAATACTTTTACACCAGAAAATGAACCAACAAATGGAGATTTTGAATTTTTGGGCAACTTAAGAGCGCGTTTTACCTTTTGCTTGAATCCTATCGCGATAGAGTGTAGAGACAGTAAATCTAAAATACCGTACAACCAGCTTGGACAAAATGATGTGTCTTGTGAAGTAAATGTTGGTCTCGTTTGCTACAACTCAAACCAACTCTTAGGGCAGCGATGTGCCGACTATGAACTTAGATTTCTATGTGAATGCCGTAAGTACTATGTTCGATTGTGTCTATTTATCAGCATGTAGTGTTAAATGGTTTATCGTGTCACTTATTTGTATACCGAATAACTCAACAGCAAGACCTGCATTACATACATAACATACATACATACACAGACACATGTATGCATACATACATACATACATACATATATACATACATACATACATACAATGTGTGTCACATTACTTGTCATAATATCAAGTGTATCACTTTACTTGTCATAATATCAAGTGTATCACTTTACTTGTCATAATATCAAGTGTATCACTTTACTTGTCATAATATCAAGTGTATCACTTCACTTGTCATAATATCAAGTGTATCACTTTACTTGTCATAATATCAAGTGTGTCACTTTACTTGCCATAATATCAAGTGTATCACTTTACTTGTCATAATATCAAGTGTATCACTTTACTTGTCATAATATCAAGTGTATCACTTTACTTGTCATAATATCAAGTGTATCACTTTACTTGCCATAATATCAAGTGTATCACTTTACTTGTCATAATATCAAGTGTATCACTTTACTTGTCATAATATCAAGTGTGTCACTTTACTTGTCATAATATCAAGTGTATCACTTTACTTGTCATAATATCAAGTGTATCACTTTACTTGTCATAATATCAAGTGTATTACTTTACTTGTCATAATATCAAGTGTATCACTTTACTTGTCATAATATCAAGTGTGTCACTTTACTTGTCATAATATCAAGTGTATCACTTTACTTGTCATAATATCAAGTGTATCACTTTACTTGTCATAATATCAAGTGTATCACTTTACTTGTCATAATATCAAGTGTATCACTTCACTTGTCATAATATCAAGTGTATCACTTTACTTGTCATAATATCAAGTGTATCACTTTACTTGTCATAATATCAAGTGTGTCACTTTACTTGCCATAATATCAAGTGTATCACTTTACTTGTCATAATATCAAGTGTATCACTTTACTTGTCATAATATCAAGTGTGTCACATTACTTGTCATAATATCAAGTGTATCACTTTACTTGTCATAATATCAAGTGTATCACTAATACTTGTCATAATATCAAGTGTATCAGTTTACTTGTCATAATATCAAGTGTATCAATTTACTTGCCATAATATCAAGTGTATCACTTTACTTGTCATAATATCAAGTGTGTCACTTTACTTGTCATAATATCAAGTGTATCACTTCACTTGTCATAATATCAAGTGTACTATCACTTTACTTGTCATAATATCAAGTGTATCACTTCACTTGTCATAATATCAAGTGTATTACTTTACTTGTCAGAATATCAAGTGTATCACTTTACTAGTCATACTATCAGAAGTATAAAGTTAAAATTTCAGATTTGAGTATTATAAATACTGACCTTACCGAAATATAAAGCAAAAGCAAATCCGTTTTTTTAATTCTTTGTTTATCCAAAGATATCGAAGTTTCAACAACTACAGCACCGACAACGACACCTGTCGCTACACCAACCCTGCTCCCTAATTGTTCATTTACCGGTTGGACAAGCTGGATGAATGTAGACTCGCCGGGAATACGGCAGACGGATGGTGACTTTGAAATTATGTCAGAGTTGAGATCTTCTTTCCGGTTTTGTCCAAATCCAACTGATATTCAGTGCAGACAGAGATATACTGAAACGCCCTACGACGAAATTCCCGGCCAGAGTGGCGTGATCTGCACTATTCTACATGGGTTGGAATGCCAAAACAGTAAACAACCCACTCGTTGTGTTGATTATGAAGTCAGATTCTATTGTGAATGCCGTAAGTTGCAAGTCAATCGATCTGTTAATCAATCGATCACACAATCAATGTCAATCAATCAATCAATCAATCAATCAATCAATCAATCAATCAATCAATCAATCAATCAATCAATCAATCAATCAATCCACCACCCACCCATCCTTCCACCCACCAATCTATCCACACGCCCACCCACATATTCATCCATCCATCCCTCCGTCCACCCATCTATCTATCCATCGATAGATTGGTGTGTCTAATCAATCAAAGAATCTTTGGATTCGAAAACCATTGTTCTGTTTAATGACGCTGAAGGTTCTGTACAATCCAATTCAAAAACATTATTATCTGTGCCACTCTTCTTCAAGTTCAAGATAGTATGTAACATTGAGAAATAAGCATTTTAACATATTGCATCCATGATGTATACATCGACTGTTTCAGTGTCTATAGTTTTCAATTATTAGTACTAAATGTGTACATAATACCATTCCTTGCTATATTGAGTTGAAAATTACAAAGTTCAAAAGACATGAAACGTACGCATACATTTGAACTGTTTGTTAAAGCGACATCTCTCTGTCTGTATAATTTATTAGCTCAATATATGTTAACTTTGTGTTTGTACTATTGTAATATATCTACTTTAAAGCTGGTTATACACCAAGACTTGGACCAACATTCATACCGAAAACAACAGAAGCAACAACGGCGTTCCCCTCACGATGTTATGAAACAGGCTGGACACCTTGGATGGATGTTGACAGTCCTGGTGTAGGATCCGATAGTGGAGACTATGAAACCCTACCCAAACTTAGAAAAAAAAATCAATTCTGTGAAAACCCAGATAGAATCGAATGTAGAGAGAAGGGAGGGCAGAGTTTACATGAGGAAACAAGTGGACAAAAATTGGTTTGTGACACAACCCATGGCCTCGTATGTCATAACATGGATCAAGTTTCTGGAAGGTGTTACGATTATGAGGTTCGGTTCTTCTGCGTGTGTGGTAAGTTTAACCAGTTTAGAGTATTTTTGGAGACCGTATTTATATTGTGACTTCATGTTAGTGGTATTTATTTTACACTAGGTTCATAATCTAGAATGTGTTATTGGCAAGTCATAAATTCATTGTCATATATTGTGTCACATGTAATAATGTCCTTTAGTTGCTGTCATGGAGTTAGAAATCCTCTTATTACGATAATAAATCAATTCCATTAGTTATAACTTCACAGTTGGTCGATAGATAAGCAGACCGAATATATATGCAAGGTGTAGTCAATACATAGGATTAACATCAGCTGAAATAGTAGTAAAGTATAGTGGTGTGAGATAGGACGGAACATTAAACCTGCAGTAGCTTCAACTGAGATATTCTTTTCGTCAAATAACCAAAGATATATTCACTAAAAATTGATGGATTATTTATTTAATAAATCCAATGTATCTGTTAATTAGCGGTCAATATTATCTGTAGGTGGTGTATATATAGTGGCAAGTGAAAACTTGGCCTTTGAGTCATTCACCTTGTTAAAAGTTTACTGGCATAACTGGAATATCATTCTTCGATCAGACAACCAAAATGTCTTCCCTGAAAATTGTTCTAATACCAATAACCAGTGACGACGGTAACCAATGGTCGATATTATCCTTAAGCAGTACAAAAAAATAGGTTGAAAACTTGATCACCGTTGAAGGTCGTGAATTTTTGGTGCGGACTCCAAAATCAATTTGATTTGATTATCTTATCTACAGCTACAAACTACTTTTATGCACATGTGGTGCAATACTGTTAACACTACTTTTATGCATAGGTGATGCAATAATGTTAAGGTGTAAAATATTACGAGAAAGTTATTCTACCTATCAAAACAGGTCCAAGTAAAGTGCCGTAATCTATCTGATTATGATACCCTACTTCAAATACAGCTATGAATAATGCAGACAATACACTTGAGAGTTCATATTTACTATCGTCGTGGCAAATCATCTTCATTTTCCTGTGATTTGCCAAATTTTAAGGCTAGTCGCTATACCAGAAAATGATAACATACCGAATGCAGAAGCAGTTTAGTTTGAGTTGAAAGTTGCGGAAATGTCTTGTAAAAAGCAATTTCTGGTAAAGTGAGAGCGCCACTGCAAGTGACACTGTATACCTTAGATACCTTACAGCCAAGGATATACTTAGCATTCGATTGGTTTGGAAGATCGATTCGTCGATGACCTATGGATTTAATGAAGTTATTTCGATTCGTAAACGACTGGTAACCGCCAAGTGTTAAGGTTATATTAATGCATTACAGTAATTCTTGAATAGGTCATTTAGAAATCAAGAAATAGAATCGGAATTATTTATGGATGACTATGAATTCTGTGTTTTTCCTCTCTTGTCTTCCACTTTGCTATCCTTGCACACTAATGATCACAATCTATATATTGTGAATTCTTTCTGACTGAACCAGTCACACATACTGCATCCCCAGCACTTACCACAACCGAATCTGCACTGCCAAGCACAACTACAGGGGTTTCAATTGTAGTACCTACCACTACTCCCCAATGCGCTGATAAGTACGAACCGTGCACAGAGGAAGGATATATATTCAGTGGACAAACAAGAATTACTAACATGGAGTGGGATGACAACCTGAGTAATAATGCAAGCTGTGAATTTGTGGCTTTAGCAAAGAAGATAACTGAAATAGTAGGTCTACTTCGCTGTTATCTTGCATTTGGTAGAGTGCTGCAGCCAACAAATTACGTATTCAGTGTTACCACCGGACACTCAAGTGCACGTATACCAGAGTGGTGGTCTTATACAGTGGGTGAGATGTGACAAACAAACAAACAAGTATTGATGTATTTTACATCCTTTATGGATTCCATTATTAAAGCACTCATAGTTTATCATTCACACCACACCTCTCATCTCGAAAGGCAAACATTTATTCACGATAAGAGCTCTGTCGCGCCAGAAAATAGAATAACGTTTCAGTAGCATTTCAGATTGACTATTTATGATATGTTACACAGAGCTATTTGCATTGTCAAATGTCAATATGTATGTCCTTATTATCATATAAGGTCGTCGATCCAGTCTGAGATTTGTTTTGTTTCTATTTTTCAGCTCGACAGAATATTCAGACAGAGTTCCATCAAAGATTTTTACGTGTGTAATTTTGTCAAGACATTCCAGTATGTCGTCATATGCAATCTTTCTAAGTGAACTGTTACAACATCACCCTAAAATAAAATTACTTAGAAAACTGTTGACTCACTGCAGAGCTTTGGTGTCTGTTGCTATATTATAAAGAGATGTTACACTTTTACAATTTATAATTTACAATAGTCAATGTTAACGTCGCGATGAAACCACTGATTTGAACTCTATATGAGTGACAATACATTTCTGGTTATCTATGACATCTTTATTCTTCGATCAGACCTGCTTTATTTGATAATTATTTAATTCATTTGTAACTATTTATCAGAAATGTGTAAGTTTGTCCAACAAATTTTGGGTTTATTGAGTTGTAACAGTTCAGTCAGAACATTTAATAATATAATGTGTAGTTTGTTTTAGCACAACTGAACTGATAAGGTTCAGTAGTGCTATAGGCATGGCAAAGTGTTTGTCTGTCTGTCTGTTTATGTAAACAACTTAAAGTAAAAAAACGATGGACCGAATGTCATGATATTTGGTTAGTGTATTACCTTGGGTATCTAGTTGAAAAATTGTTCAAATGAAAATGGTGTTACCACCAGTATGATTTGGGTCAAAACGTGAATTTTGGTAAAAAACCTTAAAGTCCAAAACTACTCCGCAGATCGATCTGAAATTTGGTGGGAACATTTTAAGGGGGTTTAGATTAAGAATTGTTCACAACATGATGAACCCATCAGTGATATGCAAATTAGGGCTAAAAATGTGTCTTTAATTCCAAAACTATTGTGCAGATTGGGCTGAAATGTAATGCTGATGCATCTGGGGGTGTATAAATAAAGAAATATTAAGCATATAATGATTTCATCAGTGATATGCAAAATACGTAAAAATGTGAATTTTGGTCAAAAACCTCATATCCAATATAAAAAAGTACTTGGTCAGTTAAGACTGAAAATTGGTGAGATGTTTCTAGAAGTGTTATTCTGCAGATTTTGTTCACATTTTCTTGACACAATTGGACCAAGCAACCATGACCACGCCCTTAGCAACAACCAAATGGCTGTATATTTCAGTTAAATAACTACATCTGGTAGGCAAGTGAGTAAACATTCAAAAACGTATGCAAACATCCCTAGCAACCACGACCACGCCCATAGCAACAGCCAAACGGTGGTGTACTTCATAAACATAACCACAGGGAGTCTTAGACAAGTGAACAAACATTCAAAAAGTGTATGCAAATGTGCCTAGCAACAAAACTATACCCATGGCAACAGCCAAGTGATCACATACATTGCAAAGATAACAAGAGGGATTAATAGACAAGTGAATAAACATTTATATAATGGATGCAAATATACCTAGCAACAATACCACGCCCATAGCAACAGCCAAATGATCATGTATATATTGCAAAGATAACATCAGGATTCATAGAGTAGTGAATTAAAATTCTAAATGTATGGAAATATGGCTAACAACAAGATACGCCCATTTTTAGAAACTGTACAGTTGTACTACAACACCATTGGCCCTATTTTTATATTTGTGATTTTGAACACCTGTAATACTAGTAAATCTCTCTTAATGCAACATTAGCATTTATCGTCTTTATGATGTAGATCTGGTCTGATAAGGTGAATGATGATAATCTCGCTGTATATTTTCTGCCGCTGTAGTTGCTATAATACTCAGTCCGCTTTTGGAACACATTGACATTTTATCCACATCGCATGATACTAGATTTTAAAGGGACACTATCAAAAACATTACAGATCTCCTTTCATTTACTGACTGGCAGACAGACAGACAGAAAAACAGACAGTTAAACAAACAAACGAACAGGTCACTATACTTATGTACGTATTAGTTTATTTCAGTGAAACAAAAAGATCGACAGAACAGATATACTAATAAAAAATGGTACAAATGGTATGCCTTTTACCCTGCATCAAATGTAATGTCAATCAATCCACTAAGCTGTGGTCAATATCATGACCTTACATTATTTCTTTATTTCGAAAACATTTTAAAGTTACTCACAGAAATCAGTTACTTTCTAGTCATGCATAAGGTTCACAGTGCATCTATAGATTGTGCATCAAGTATGTTTCAGGTAGTGATCTAGCCTGTCTATTGTCTGTAGTAGTGAACTTACTCTGTAAAGTTCTTGACCTTGTCCCTTTTATCGAACCCAATAATAACGTATTTAATGATATCACTTAGAAGCTTTACCGAGTTCCGCTTGCTAGGTTTTTTGTACTGTGTGAAAAAAAAATTACTGATTTTAATTATTACAACTTACATGAATTCTTTGTTAATCGGCTAAAGTCTGTCTACTCAGTTTGTTTGTGGTTTAAATTGATAACACCTCTCCACTAGTAATAACAGGAATCCATAGTAAATTTGTCCTTGTGTCCAACAATTCGGCTCTCGTTAGGATTTGGCTATCATTGTGCATTCAACCTAGTGCGCATGTCATCTTTAATTAAATAAACAGTCATGATCGATCACAGTTAGTCATTAGGAGTTAGCTAATTCACTTGTTGAGGTTTTAAGAATAATTTAATAGCTGACCGCATGTACTTTTAATTATTTCGTTTTCGATTATTTACTTTAGATGAAAATGCATGATACCATTCTCTCACGGTATAAACATTCGAGGAATGGCTCGATAATACAATTCGTTGAAATGGGAGTTTCACATATAACCATGGCAACGTTTGACGTGACCATTACATTCTAGTCCAACTTGTCAGTCAACTGCATGTACAATGTCAGTTTTACTATTTTTACAAGGTATACGACAAGCTAAAACATCGACTATGAGGTAACTGTAAGAGATGAACGGCTAGGCAATGACTTGATTTTGTTATATAATCAATCATGTTGTTCACGAGAGGTGTTGTCATGGTTATGAAAGAAATTATAACGTGGTCGAACCATTTATCGAAGTAATGTTAAGGTATTGTTTGAGGTTTGAAAAGTTGTTTGCATGATAGATGGTTTATTCACACCTTGTTATCCACGTGTGCTAAAATACAACATTTTTGCAATTCCAATGAGTATTAACTCAACGACTTTTTCAGCGAAGGGAGTGTTATGGTACATTTTTGCATCATTTTAAATGGAAATATTACTCATATTACTATTCCTGATGAACTAAAATTGACAGGTAGGGAAAGAATAAAATTACCTTGTGTGTAAATATTGGTAGTGTTTCTCATAGACCACTCGCAGACACTCAGGTATTGGTTACAACAGTACTCCATTGGCACGATCAAACGGAAATAACATTTTGGGTTGAAAGCATGACCTTTGTCATTATTCTGTGTGTCGTCTGAGGTCCTCAAAAATGACATTTGAGGCGGGGATATCAATCTGTTTGCCAACTCGCCTCGGTTCCTAGAAACTTGTTTAAAGGAAAGACAATATTTGAATAATTCATTCATATGAAATGCATGATATCATCATCTCACGGCATGACTCAAATGGCTCGATAACAGAATTCGTTGGAGTTTGAGTGTCACATATAATCACTACAACTTACACGTGACAATGTACACGTGACCATTATAGTTTAATCAAGCATTGTCACTCAGCTGCGTGTGTAATGTCTAATTATGTCACTATTTTTAGAAAACATACGACAAGCTAAAATATTCCAAAATGTGAATCTCAGACACTATTATGTTACTACAATTTGGAAAGGTCAAAAGCCTCGCTTTTAACACAATGTCATATCCGGTTTGATCGTGCAAGTGGAGTATTTAAATGCTAAGACTTACTGATACCATCCTTTCGTTAACCTGTTACACACAAACCATATTAAGTCTTATTATCATACGTACAATATTGACCCAAGATCCCACGAGATCCCAAGGAAATGGAAACAATGTTTTCAGTCAAAACTAAGAAACTCTCAAATTGAAATGTGGCCATCGATGTATATCTTTTTTATTTCAAAGTCAATGAGGTTGTGTAATGAAAGGTTAGCAAAATCATAGTATTCAGTTTTGTCTGATAGTTTGTGTTGTAACCTGACGGTATACATTGTAAAGCGGCGAGAGGGCTGTGAGTGCTTAGGTTTTTTTGTTTTTGTCATGCGGGTGTTAGTAATACATGCACTATAACCGTACCTGTTTTAGAGAAGTCACGTGACCAATTCGGTGTTGACCCACCAATGGTGATTTGAATAATTGTACACAAAAATCGAATAAATAAAGTGTGTATGTTTTTTGTAAATTAACCCCGTTTATTTACAATCTTGCAGTGACAGTGAGTAGGAATTACCCAGTTTTATACCTGCCTGCACACTCGTTGCATGATATCCCACCCTTCCCTGTAACAATGTGCACTCTACACATGTAATTTTCCTAAATATGTATGTGAAAATATAAGCTCAATCACAAATCATACCCAGCTGTTTACAATGCTGTATACTCATACCCTTGTAAATGTGTAATATGTGTTTTAAAACAGCAATCCTTACAAAGCGACGACGTATTACACAAGAATTGACAAAGCGATGACGTATTACAACATCATTGTCATCGCAATGCCTGATTTGTGTGAGGCTTTAAGTAAAGTGACATTAACCCATGTCAGTGCTTTCTCTAATTTATCATATGCTGCATTCAAGTGACGTTGAATAGTTTCACATTTTGGATTTCTACACCAGCCACAATCTTCAAAGACAAAAATCATTTAAATGTGATAAATCAAACCTAAGAAAAACACATTTATCATATTCATAAGCATTGAGGTTTTACACGAGGGTCAATAAAACACATTTATCATATTCATAAGCATTGAGGTTTTACACGAGGGTCAATAAAACACATTTATCATATTCATAAGCATTGAGGTTTTACACGAGGGTCAATAAAACACATTTATCATATTCATAAGCATTGAGGTTTTACACGAGGGTCAATAAAACACATTTATCATATTCATAAGCATTGAGGTTTTACATGAGGGCCAATACAACACATTTATCATATTCATAAGCATTGAGGTTTTACACGAGGGTCAATAAAACACATTTATCATATTCATAAGCATTGAGGTTTTACATGAGGGCCAATACAACACATTTATCATATCCGTTAGCATTGAGGTCTTACACGAGGGTCAATACAACACATTTATCATATCCGTTAGCATTGAGGTTTTACACGAGGGTCAATAAAACACATTTATCATATCCGTTAGCATTGAGGTCTTACATGAGGGTCAATAAAACATATTTATCATATCCGTTAGCATTGAGGTCTTACACGAGGGTCAATAAAACATATTTATCATATCCGTTAGCATTGAGGTCTTATACGAGGGTCAATAAAACACATTTATCATATCCGTTAGCATTGAGGTCTTATACGAGGGTCAGTATTTGATTGGCTGGTCTCCGCATGACTCATCGGTGGTTAAGGGTTTATCTAAAATACCAGATTAGTGGTTTATGTACAATACAAAATTAGTGGGTTTTTTATTTGATATTGTGCATGAACTACCTGTTAGTTGTGATATAAAATACAAATAATTCAAAGCACGTAGATAGCATTCATAAAATGATATTGTGTGCATCAAAACGGTCCAATTCTGTTTACTCAAGAAATTACCTAACATGTCTAATATCATGACATCGTTTTATTAATACAAATTATTGTTCTTTTACTTTGATATGTGTCATAGAGGTGACCACTGCTCCAACAACACTTCAACTCACAACTCTACCACCGACAACTCAGGCTAGGACAACAGCGGGAATAACCACAAGAGTGACAACTACTGAGAGTACAACCACACCAATAGTTGTGACAACAGAATTGAGAACCACTGAGGGCGTAACCACACCAGTAATTAAGGCGACAGAATTGAGAACCACTAAGTCTATAACAACACAGAGTGTAACAACAGGTGCTGTAACAACTGAGGCTAAAACAACACCATCTGTGACAACCGAGGCCAAAACCACACAAGCTATTACAACAGAGGCAGCAACAACTGAGGCCAAAACAACACCATCTGTGACAACCGAGGCTGAAACCACACAAGCTGTGACTACAGAGGCAGCAACAACTGAGGCCAAAACAACACCATCTGTGACAACCGAGGCTAAAACCACACAAGCTGTGACAACAGAGGCAGCAACAACTGAGGCCAAAACAACACCATCTGTGACAACCGAGGCTAAAACCACACAAGCTGTGACAACAGAGGCAGCAACAACTGAGGCAAAAACAACATCTGTGACAACGGAGGCTGAAACCACACAAGCTGTGACAACAGAGGCAGCAACAACTGAGGCCAAAACAACACCATCTGTAACAACCGAGGCTGAAACCACACAAGCTGTGACAACAGAGGCAGCAACAACTGAGGCAAAAACAACACCATCTGTGACAACCGAGGCTAAAACCACACAAGTTGTGACAACAGAGGCAGCAACAACTGAGGCCAAAACAACACAAGCTGTGACAACGGAGGCAGCAACAACTGTGGTGAAAACCACACAACCAGTGACAACAGAGGGTGAAATAACAACTATTGGCAAGACAAGCCCAGCAGAAACAGAAATTGTTACAGTTTCAGTGGAAACCACTCTAGGTGCAACAACTGAGGCAGCAACAACCGAGGCCAAAACAACACCAGTTGTTACAACAGAGGCAGCTACAACTAAACCTGAAACCACACAAGCTGTGACTACAGAGGCAGCAACAACTGAGGCCAAAACAACACAATCTGTGACAACCGAGGCTGAAACCACACAAGCTGTGACAACAGAGGCAACAACAACTGAGGCCAAAACAACACAATCTGTGACAACCGAGGCTGAAACCACACAAGCTGTGACAACAGAGGCAACAACAACTGAGGCCAAAACAACACCATCTGTGACAACCAAGGCTAAAACCACACAAGCTGTGACAACAGAGCCAGCAACAACTGAGGCCAAAACAACACCATCTGTGACAACCGAGGCTGAAACCACACAAGCTATTACAACAGAGGCAGCAACAACCGAGGCCAAAACAACACCATCGGTGACAACCAAGGCTAAAACCACACAAGCTGTGACAACAGAGCCAGCAACAACTGAGGCCAAAACAACACCATCTGTGACAACCGAGGCTGAAACCACACAAGCTGTGACAACAGAGCCAGCAACAACTGAGGCCAAAACAACACCATCTGTGACAACCGAGGCTGAAACCACACAAGCTATTACAACAGAGGCAGCAACAACCGAGGCCAAATCAACACCATCTGTGACAACCAAGGCTAAAACCACACAAGCTGTGACAACAGAGCCAGCAACAACTGAGGCCAAAACAACACCATCTGTGACAACCGAGGCTAAAACCACACAAGCTGTGACAACAGAGGCAGCAACAACTGAGGCCAAAACAACATCATCTGTGACAACAAAGGCTAAAACCACACAAGCTGTGACAACAGAGGCAGCAACAACTGAGGCAAAAACAACACCATCTGTGACAACCGAGGCCAAAACAAGCCCTGTTGTTACAACAGAGGCAGCAACAACAAAGGCTGAAACCACTCAAGCTGTGACATCAGAGGCAGCAACAACTGTGGTGAAAACCACACAACCAGTGACAACAGAGGGTGAAATAACAACTATTGGCAAGACAAGCCCAGCAGAAACAGAAATTGTTACAGTTTCAGTTGAAACCACTCTAGGTGCAACAACTGAGGCAGCAACAACCGAGGCCAAAACAACACCAGTTGTTACAACAGAGGCAGCAACAACTAAACCTGAAACCACACAAGCTGTGACTACAGAGGCAGCAACAACAGAGGCCAAAACAACACCATCTGTGACAACCGAGGCTGAAACCACACAAGCTGTGACAATAGAGGCAGCAACAACTGAGGCCAAAACAACACCATCTGTGACAACCGAGGCCAAAACCACACAAGCTGTGACAACAGAGGCAGCAACAACTGAGGCCAAAACAACACCATCTGTGACAACCGAGGCTGAAACCACACAATCTGTGACAACAGAGGCAGCAACAACTGAGGCCAAAACAACACCATCTGTAACAACGGAGGCTGAAACCACACAAGCTGTGACAACAGAGGCAGCAACAACTGAGGCAAAAACAACACCATCTGTGACAACCGAGGCTGAAACCACACAAGCTGTGACAACAGAGGCAGCAACAACCGAGGCCAAAACAACACCATCTGTGATAACCGAGGCTGAAACCACACAATCTGTGACAACAGAGGCAGCAACAACTGAGGCCAAAACAACACCATCTGTGACAGCCGAGGCCAAAACCACACAAGCTGTGACAACAGAGGCAGCAACAACTGAGGCCAAAACAACACCATCTGTGACAACCGAGGCTAAAACCACACAAGCTGTGACAACAGAGGCAGTAACAACTGAGTTCAAAACCACACAAGCTCTGACAACCGAGGCCAAAACAACACAAGCTGTGATAACACAGATAACATCAAGACCATCTGTCCCTCTAACAGAGCCAGCTACTACAGCACAGACAGTAACTAAACCCGAAGATGTGGTAGGTACTATTCACACTGACATAACTACAATGTCTTTAGTATCCACACCAGTATATCAAACCACGACTGAAGTTACTAAAGATTGTGTTTCTGGCTGGACACGATGGATGAATGCTTTCACACCTGAAGATAAACCAACAAGTGGAGATTTTGAATACTTGGGCTACATAAGAGGGCGTTTTACCTTTTGCCTGAATCCTCTTGAGATTGAGTGTAGAGACAGTGAATCTAAGATGCCGCACTATCAGCTTAGACAACCTGGTGTTTCTTGTTTGGTAAATGTTGGTCTCGTTTGCTTCAACTCAAACCAACCATTAGGGCGATGTGCCGACTATGAACTTAGATTTCTATGTGAATGCCGTAAGTACTATGTTTAATTGTGTCTATACACACATACATACATACATACATACATACATACATACATACATACATATAGATGAAATACAATTAAATAAAATAAGGGTGGATATTTATTGCCCATAAAGCCCAATGATCTTTTGTGATGAACTTAATTTTAGATGTTGCCGTGTAGAAAATAAATCTTTCGCAGATGATTAAATACAGCTTTCTCTTTCTTCCTCAGCTATCACAACACAACCAGCCCCAACAACTGATGCCACCCTACAACCTGAGTGTGTGAGTACAGGATGGACAGAGTGGATGGATGTTCATACCCCAAGTATGGGGCTAGAGAAAGGCGATTTTGAAAGTATACGACAGCTGCGAACACAATATCAATTCTGTGAGAATCCTGGCGAGATTCAATGTAGAGAAGTTTGGAGTGAAAGCCCTTATGATGAAATACCAGGACAGAATGCTGTGTGTAACCTACAGATTGGTCTCGAATGTTACAACAGTAAGCAGGTGACTGGTATATGTTCAGACTATGAAGTTCGCTTCCTCTGTATTTGTGGTGAGTGAAGGATATTTTCAATTCGCAATACCCAGTGTGTTGTTATAAGCATGGTCATTTGGCATATTCTACTAAGCAAGGTCATTTGGCATATTCTACTAAGCATGGTCATTTGGCATATTCTTATAAGGGACCGGTCAGTTTCTTCAGCCTTGGGGGGTGGGGGGGGGGTGGATTCTTACATTGGGCCGACAAAAAGTCACTGACCCCCCCTATTTGTAAAACCAAAAACAGGCTGACCCCCCTATCACTTAATTCTAAAACATGATGACCCCCCATCCCATATATATATATAATTTTCAAATGAAAGGTATTTTTTTATCGTGACTCAATGTGGACTGCTTGACTGTCTTGCATCTACTTTATAAGATTCCGGGTTAGCACTATCATAATTATAATTAGTGACTACACAGGGTAAATATATTCCAAAAGGAGTTTAATAGCATCTTGACAGTGAAAGGTATGGGAATGCTTGAGCAGGGAATATGCATATATCTTATGGGGGGTCCTAGGAGGTGTCCTAGAGGTTTTTACTCTGAAAAGTCGATTTTGAGACTATTCAGGCCCTTTCAGACAATAATAAGCTTTACAAGACAGCACCAACATGTAAAAAGATAAAATATTTTGAAATATTAAGTTTGATAGCATCTTGACAGTAAGAGGTAGGGGGAAGAGCTGGAGACTGGGATGTGTACACTTCATGTAGTGGGGGGGGGGGTTCCTAGGGGGTCTCCCCCTCAAAGTCCTGGAGGTTTTTTACTCTGAAAAGTCACTTTTGAGACTATTCAGACCCTTTCAGACAATAATTTCAAAGGTTTACAAGACAGCACCAACATGTAAAAAGCAACTACACAGGTTTGAAATATTTTTGAAATATACTTTGATAGCATCTTGACAGTATGAGGGGGAGAGTTTGAGACTGGGATATGTCCACCTCATGTGGGGTTCAAGGGGGTCTCCCTCTAAAAGCCCTGGAGGATTTTTACTCTTAAAGCCAAATTTTAGGCTATTCAGACCCTTTCAAGCAATAACTCAATCCATGCTTTACAAGACAGCACCATCAAGTATCAGAAACTATTCTTTATAACTTACATAGGGTTGAAAAATGTTCTTAAACAGTTACATGGCATCATTATATACATGTAGTAAATGTCAGCACATCTACTGGTAGTATCATTGGTAGGGGAGATTTGGAGTTTAAGGCAATTTTAGACTACCTTGGCAAACATTTCACATCTTTAAAAGACTATCATCTCAAATAGGGTGAAAATATTTAAGAAAAGTTTAATACCATTATGACAGTAAAAAGGTTGTTGGTGCATCTGATTGTTGGTTGAATACATGAGTGACCTCTGGGGGTGAGGGAGTCCTTGGGGGTTTTCCCCCTTGCAGATCTGCAGTTTCTTTGCCTCTATTAAGGCAATGTTTAGGTTATTCATAGCCTTTGAGGTAATATTTCCAAGCTTCGAATAGCTAATGTAAATGTAAGTTTTAAATGAGTTTCCCATGTCACATAAAAATGGCCCCGTAACATTGGTATAGTGGCATTAATATTGCATGTATAGTAAAGTCACACGGTATGTTAGAGAACTTTAGGTGGTCATACCTAGTGTATAATAGAAACTGGAATCTGATGAGATGTGGTGATTTGTAGTGTCAATAACATGTAGTGTCCAAAATAGAAAGTGTATTACTCCCTTCTGACAAGTTCATAGTGACGAGTAGGGAACATTTTAGATTAACTTCTTTTATTACTATCTATGAAGATTACCATTACGAAACCTTCAAGTTCACTTTTGCCCCAAAGTGCAATATAAGTGAAGCACTGATTGTGAAACAGCCAATCATTTACATGACATGTTCTGTAACTAGTGTGGTAGCTAGGTAATACATGTATATGTACATTTATAGTTGTGCTTGAACTAATAAGTAATATTAAACAATTCATGTAAGAAACAGGAAGAAGAACAAATATTTACATGTACCACATTTCAGACAAGGCTATATGCCATTGTAGAAAAAGGATTTTTTCTTTCATCACAATCCAAAACACAATTTTGAAAACAGCATGACCCCCCTCCTACTGCTAATTTCAAAAAACAGGGTGACCCCCCTCCCAATCCACCCCTCCCCCCCCCCTTGGCCAAAGAAACTGACCTGTCCCTAAGCATGGTCATTTGGCATATTCTGCTAAGCATGGTCATTTTGTGTATTCTACTAAGCATAGTCATTTTGCACATTCTACTAAGCATGGTCATTTTGCATATTCTACTAAGCATATTCATTTGGCATATTCTACTAAGCATAGTCATTTTGCACATTCTACTAAGCATGGTCATTTTGCATATTCTACTAAGCATGGTCATTTTGCATATTCTACTAAGCATGGTCGTTTTGTATATTCTACTAAGCATGGTCATTTTGTATATTCTACTAAGCATATTCATTTTGCATAATCTACTAAGCATTGGAATTTTGCACATTCTACTAAGCATGGTCATTTGGCATATTCTACTAAGCATGGTCATTTTGTATATTCTACTAAGCATATTCATTTTACTTAATCTACTAAGCATTGGAATTTTGCACATTTTACTAAGCATGGTCATTTGGCATATTCTACTAAGCATGGTCATTTTGCACATTCTACTAAGCATGGTCTTTTTGCATATTCTACTAAGCATGGTCATTTGGCATATTCTACTAAGCATGGTCATTTTGCACATTCTACTAAGCATGGTCATTTTGTACATTCTACTAAGCATGGTCATTTTGTATATTCTACTAAGCATATTCATTTTGCATAATCTACTAAGCATTGGAATTTTGCACATTCTACTAAGCATGATCATTTTGTATATTCTACTAAGCATATTCATTTGGCATATTCTACTGAGCATTGGAATTTTGCACATTCTACTAAGCATGGTCATTTTGCACATTCTACTAAGCATGGTCATTTTTTACATTCTGCTAAGCATTGGAATTTTGCACATTCTACTAAGCATGGTCATTTTGCACATTCTACTAAGCATGGTCATTTGGCATATTCTACTAAGCATGGTCATTTTGTATATTCTTCTAAGCATGATCATTTTGCATATTCTACTAAGCATGGTCATTTTGTATATTCTACTAAGCATATTCATTTGGCATATTCTACTAAGCATTGGAATTTTGCACATTCTACTAAGCATGGTCATTTTGCATATTCTGCTAAGCATGGGAATTTTGCATATTCTGCTAAGCATGATCATTTTGTACATTCTAGTAAGCATGGTCATTTTGCATAATCTACTAAGCATGGTCATTTTGTATATTCTACTAAGCATGGTCATTTGGCATATTCTGCTAAGCATGGTCATTTTGCATTTTCTGCTAAGCATGATCATTTTGCATATTCTACTAAGCATGGTCATTTTGCATATTCTGCTAAGCATGATCATTTTGCATATTCTACTAAGCATGGTCATTTTGTATATTCTACTAAGCATATTCATTTGGCATATTCTACTAAGCATAGTCATTTTGCACATTCTACTAAGCATGGTCATTTTGCACATTCTGCTAAGCATGGTCATTTTGCATATTCTACTAAGCATGGTCATTTTGCAAATTCTACTAAGCATGGTCATTCTGTATATTCTACTAAGCATGGTCATTTTGTATATTCTACTAAGCATGGTCATTTTGTATATTCTACTAAGCATATTCATTTTGCATAATCTACTAAGCATTGGAATTTTGCACATTCTGCTAAGCATGATCATTTTGCATATTCTACTAAGCATGGTCATTTTGTATATTCTACTAAGCATGGTCATTTTGTATATTCTACTAAGCATGGTCATTTTGCATATTCTACTAAATGTTGTCATTTTGCATATACTACTAAGCGTTGTCATTTTGCATATTCTACTAAGCATGGTCATACTATATATCAAGTGTGTCACTACTTGTCATACTATTGAGTGTCACTTTACTTGTCATACTATCGAGTGTGTCACTTTACTTGTCATACTATCGAGTGTGCCACTTGTCATACTATCGAATGTGTCACATTACTTGTCATACTATCAAGTGTGTCACTTTACTTGTGATGATATCAAGTGTATCACTTGTTTATACTATCGAATGCATCACTTGTCATAATATCAAGTGTGTCACATTACTTGTTATAATATCAAGAGTATCACTTTACTTGTCATACTATCGAATGTGTCACTTGTCATACTATCGAATGTGTCACTTTACATGTGTCACTGTATTTGTCATACTATAATGTGTCATTTTACATTTCATATCATCAAATGTGTCAAATTATTTGTCACATCATCGAGTGTGTCATTTTCCTTATTATGCTATCGAGTGTGTCAAATTACTTGTCATACTATCTAGTGTGTCACTACTTGTCATAATATCGAATGCGTCACATTACTCGTCATACTATTGAGTGTCATTTTCCTTGTCATACTATCGAGTGTGTCACATTACTCGATATAGTATCGAGTGTCACTCTTTTTTTACTTGTCATACTATCAGAAGTATAAAGTTAAAATTTCAGATTTGAGAATTAAAAATACCGACCTTACCGAAATATAGTTATATCAACCAGCTCTCTAATTAGGTATATCAACAAATTTTATAGCACAGATGTGCTTTGTTATGTGTAACGAAGAGTCTAAATTACATCGAAATTGAAGTATACAGTCTTAAGATATTGCTTAATTAGTTGATTTCATTAATATGCAAATTGACCTACTTAACATGAACAGATATTGCTGAAAAACTAATCAGGTCTAGCTATTACCACTAACATTATATGTACCAAATTTCATTATAATTAAGCCAGCCGTCGTTCAGAAAATGATGACACTGACAGACAGACAAACTGACACGCACACAGACACACACACACACACACACACACACATACACACACACACACACAAACACACACACACACCCCGATGGACAGACAGACAGACAGACAGACAGACAGACAGACAGACACAGACAGACATCACCATTTTAATACCTCCCGTACCCTTACGGGAGGTAATAATAATAATTCGAAGCACGTAGATAGCATTATATTGTGTGCATCAACACGGTCCGATTCTGTTTACTCGAGAAATTACCTAACATGTCTAATATCATGATATCGTTTTATTAATACAAACTATTGTTCTTTTACTTTGATATGTGTCATAGAGGCGACCACTGCTCCAACAACACTTCAACTCACAACTCTACCACCGACAACTCAGGCTAGGACAACAGCGGGAATGACCACAAGAGTGACAACTACTGAGAGTACAACCACACCAATAGTTGTGACAACAGAATTGAGAACCACTGAGGGTGTAACCACGCCAGTAATTAAGACAACTGAATTGAGAACCACTGAGGGTGCAACCACACCAGTAGTTAAGACAACTGAATTGAGAACCACTGAGGGTGTAACCACGCAAGCTGTGACAACGGAGGCAGCAACAACTATGGTGAAAACCACACAACCAGTGACAACAGAGGGTGAAATAACAACTATTGGCAAGACAAGCCCAGCAGAAACAGAAATTGTTACAGTTTCAGAGGAAACCACTCTAGGTGCAACAACTGAGGCAGCAACAACCGAGGCCAAAACAACACCAGTTGTTACAACAGAGGCAGCTACAACTAAACCTGAAACCACACAAGCTGTGACTACAGAGGCAGCAACAACTGAGGCCAAAACAACACAATCTGTGACAACCGAGGCTGAAACCACACAAGCTGTGACAACAGAGGCAACAACAACTGAGGCCAAAACAACACCATCTGTGACAACCGAGGCTGAAACCACACAAGCTATTACAACAGAGGCAGCAACAACCGAGGCCAAAACAACACCATCTGTGACAACCAAGGCTAAAACCACACAAGCTGTGACAACAGAGCCAGCAACAACTGAGGCCAAAACAACACCATCTGTGACAACCGCGGCCAAAACAAGCCCAGTTGTTACAACAGAGGCAGCAACAACAAAGGCTGAAACCACTCAAGCTGTGACATCAGAGGCAGCAACAACTGAGGCAAAAACAACACCATCTGTGACAACCGAGGCTAAAACCACACAAGCTGTGACAACAGAGGCAGCAACAACTGAGGCCAAAACAACACCATCTGTGACAACCGAGGCCAAAACCACACAAGCTGTGACAACAGAGGCAGCAACAACTGAGGCCAAAACAACACCATCTGTGACAACCGAGGCCAAAACCACACAAGCTGTGACAACAGAGGCAGCAACAACTGAGGCAAAAACAACACCATCTGTGACAACCGCGGCCAAAACAAGCCCAGTTGTTACAACAGAGGCAGCAACAACAAAGGCTGAAACCACTCAAGCTGTGACATCAGAGGCAGCAACAACTGAGGCCAAAACAACACAATCTGTGACAACCGAGGCTGAAACCACACAAGCTGTGACAACAGAGGCAACAACAACTGAGGCCAAAACAACACCATCTGTGACAACCAAGGCTAAAACCACACAAGCTGTGACAACAGAGCCAGCAACAACTAAGGCCAAAACAACACCATCTGTGACAACCGAGGCTGAAACCACACAAGCTGTGACAACAGAGGCAGCAACAACTGAGGCAAAAACAACACCATCTGTGACAACCAAGGCTGTAACCACACAAGCTGTGACAACAGAGGCAGCAACAACTGAGGCCAAAACAACACCATCTGTGACAACCGAGGCCAAAACAACACAAGCTGTGACTACAGAGGCAGCAACAACTGAGGCCAAAACCACACAAGCTATGACAACAGAAGGTGCGTATTGCAAAGACAACAATAAACATGTGGATATACCAAAATGAATATATGTGTACCTCACAACAAAAGTGAATTCTCTTGAATATGCATCACAAATTACGCCCTGAAAACGTATAAAGGCAGGCTGTGCCTCCCTTATATATGCAACGAAATATATTATTGCTGTGAACAATTTGTTACCCCGTGGAGGGCGCTAGATAATATCTAGGCTTAGCTCTGCTCGGTTCATTATCCAGACGAGCATAGCATACCCTTATTATAGTGGTCTGAGCCTGTAATATATAGATACATAAATATAGAGACATGTTATTGCATATGGCAGCAGAGGCTAGCCTTGTATATTAAATTAGAAATTAGAATTAGACTAGTCAGATCCATATCACTGGGACAATGTGACGTCAATATCTTGAAGATGTCCCACATTAGATAAGATCATTCCATTTATTGCTAAGTTTGGTTTGATTGAAATATTTTCGATAGGAAATCGTATAAAATAGTCAGGAAAATGCCAAATTACATTGCGAATACGTTGATGTTCTACACTCATTTTGGTTGTATATGAGATTGCAGGTATCTGTGACCGCGGGGAGACGGATGTTTTGGTGACCTGTCCACAGCTATGTCACTGGCTGCTGGAGGGTATTTTCGAAGATGAATGTCAAGACGAAGGTACCAATATAACGGCATGTGTGCCCCAAAGCGCAAGTCTGCCATTCTGCAGTTTAAACGGGAAAAGAATTACGATGAGTGGAGAGGACTTGACATGTGTTCCCAAAGAGCAGTGTCCATGTTGGAGGAAAGACATAGGGTCACAAGTAGCGGTAAGTGTGTTTAGTTTGTTTGTGTGTGTGTGTGTGTGTGTGTGTGTGTGTGTGTGTGTGTGCGTGTGTGTGTGTGTGTGTGTGTGTAATTACATGACTTGAAGTCAAAAACCACCAGACCGATTGCCTTGGTATTTGTTTGGGACATTATTTAGGGCGTGTAGATGAAATTGTTCAAATGAAAATGATCGCATCAGTAATGCGCATTTTCGGTCACAAATGTATTTTTGGTCGAAAATCTCGAACTCTAAAACTACTGGGAAGATTGGCCTGAAATTTAGTGGGAACGTTCTTGGGCGTGTGCAGATTAAGAATTGTTCATGATGATTCCGTTAGTGATATGCAAATTAGGTATACAATGTGACTTTATGATCAAAAGTCTATATTTCCAAGAATACCGAGCAGTAGGCTGAGATTTAATTCGGTGGGAACGTTCTTGACGGCGTTTAGATTAAGAAGTATGCATGACATGATGATTCCATCAGTGATATGCAAATTAGGGCGACAAAGGTGTCTTTTTGATCTCAAGTTTTAATTTCAAAACTATTCAGCAGATTGGGCTGAAATTAGGTGGTAGTGTTTTTATTGTGTTAAGATGAAGACATGTTCATGAGATGATCCCACCAGTGAGATGTAAGTTAGGGCTAAAGAGTGTCTTTTTGGTCAAAAATTTATAATTAAAAAAACCTGCAAGTAGACTTGGGCTGAAATGAAATGGGGATGCATCTGGTATTCACATCGTGATGATCTCATGGGCGATATGCAAATTAGGTCTAAATATATCAATATCGTGAAATTGCATGGTGAATGCGGTTGGAACTTGGAGGGGGTGTTTCGGGTGTTATGCTGCAATTATTGTTGAAGACATTTTGACACAATCGGCCCGAGCAACCATGACCACGCCCTTAGCAAATGTGTAACGATTATTCATATTATAAAGACAACAAGGATCCCGAATGGGTAAGTAAGTGAATAAAGATTCAAGAAATGTAGGCAAATTGCCTAGCAACAGGACCACTCCCATAGCAACAGCTAGATTCACATGTATGGGGCTAAGAGTAGTTTGAACTCCATATAAACAGTATTGAGTATTTGATGCCAACAAATGGAACACTTTAGTTACAGATACATATTTAAGTTGGCATTGATTTTATCCAGCTGAGTATGTTTCCATATGTAAGTATTATCATAACCATATGAAGGTGTAAGTAAGGTTCAAGCTGTAGACATTGACACTTTAAAGGAAATTTATGATAGCATACACAGCGTAAGCAATCAATCGAGGATTCACATCATTTGCTTTAGTCATTGCATGTACATGTTGTTTGTCATAGACATTGGAGAAAACATGTCTATCGTTTGCTTGTTTGTAAAACACACAGTATTCCGAAATCGTCATACAAGGTGATGAAGTGCAAACTAATAGAAACTGAAAACACCTTTCACTGACAATGAATAACAAATAATGAGTGCAAATATCGTCAATTCTTATTACAATTGTCGTTCACAGAATGTATTACAATTGTCGTCAGTTGTACAGAGCACTCATTTGGTTCTGACCAAACCGTTCGGATAAACTAAAGTTTACATAAAAGCTTTTTTTTTAGCACAACTCAACTTATAATGTTCAGTAGTGCTATAGGCATGGCAAAGTGTCTGTCTGTCTGTGTGGATGTGTGTGTGTGTGTGTGTGTGTGTGTGTGTGTGTATAAACAACTTAAAGTCAAAAACCGCCAGACCGATTGCCATGATAGTTGGTTGGTGTATTACCTTGGATGTCTAGTTGGGAAATTGTTCAAATATATGATCATACCACCGGTGTGATTTTGTTCAAAAAAATGTGATTTTTGGTCAAAAAACTTGTATCTAGATCTCAAAAAGTAATTGGTTATTGAGACTGAAACTTGGTTAGATGTTTCTAGAAGTGTTATTCTGCAGATTTCAAAAACTACTTGGCAGATTGGTCTGAAATTCAGTATTAACATTTGTTCATAGCTAGCATGATGATTTCATCAGTGATATGCAAATTAGGGCTAAAAATTTGTCTTTTTGGTCCAAAATCTTTAATTCCAAAACTGCTGATAAAGGTTGGGCTGAAATTTAATGGGGATGCACCTGGGGTTGTATAAATGCAGAAGTATTAAGCATATAATAATCTCATCAGTGATATGCAAATTAGGAGTAAAAATGTGAATTTTGGTCAAAAACTTGTATCTAGATCTCAAAAAGTAATTGGTTATTGAGACTGAAACTTGGTGAGATGTTTCTAGAAGTGTTATTCTGCAGATTTTCTTCAAAATATTTTGACACGGTTGGCCCTAGCAACCATGACCACGGCCTTAGCAACAACCAAATAACAGTATATTTTGGTCAAATAACATCATCTGGTAGGCAAGTGAGTAAACATTCAACAAATGTATGCAAATACCCTAGCAACCATGACCACGCCCATAGGAACAGTCAAACGGTGGTGTATTCACAAAGATAACATGTATTAATAGCCAAATGAAAATAAACATTCAAAAAGTGTATGCAAATATACCTAGCAACAAGACAACGCCCATAGCAACAGCCAAATTATCACGTATAATGCAAAGATAACAACAGGGATTAATAGTCAAATGAATAAACATTCAAAAAATGTATAAAAATATATCTAGCAACAAGACCACGCCCATAGCAACAGCCAAATGATCACGTGTATTGCTAAGATAGCAACATGGTTGGATAGTCATTCAGCAAATGAACACCTATTGTTAGGATGGACTAGCATATGGATAAACAATTTTAAAAACTGCACAGTTGTGCTACAACGCCATTGGCGCTATTTTTAAAAATTGTACAGTTGTGCTAACGCCATTGGCGCTATTGTTAAACAGATGTAAAACATGTCTACATTTAAATACTGACAAAGGACATCTGTTATCTCTCCTTCCAGCCTGGTGTCACTTGGACAGACAAAGATGACCCTTGCTTGCAATGTAATTGCTTTGATAACAAGATAGGATGTGCAAGGAAAACTTCCAATGGGTGTATTACGACAACTGAGATGGCAAGCACCATTCCTGGTAATATTGCTTGTCTTCGTTTTTTAACCCTCAGCATATTGTTTGTTCCACGATTGTACTCAAAGTTAATAGGAAACTTCAGAAAGCCTCAACTACTAGCATGTCCATTACTATATCCCTGAAGCGAACACTAAGCAGTTTTCTAAAATAATATTCAAATACTTATTAAAACTAATTTGTGACGACAAGCTAAAGTTGTCAAATGACTTGAGTTTACAGTTAAAATATGAATGCAAATTTAGGGACTTTGCTCCAAAATGAATGCTCTTACATAAAATTCATAAAATTCAATTAAAAATGCGAGGTAATAAAAATTATGTAAATGAGGAACAAGTAGACAAAAAACCGACACACAGTGATAAAGTTACTAAACATAAGAGTTACTTATTCACTACTTGCAATTGACTGAACTCGATCCTGTTATTAAGATATATGACCTATAAACGACCCGATGATGTATTTTATTATACATATAAAATGTCGACGAAATCCCTTATATGGAATCAAACTATACTTTAACAATGCCAGAAGGCATCCGTGCTGTCATAGAGGGCATCCATGCTGTTATTTGATGGCATCCGTGATGTCGTATAGAGGGCATCCGTGCTGTAAAAGAAGGTATTTATAAAAATGAACATGTAAGTATTTTCTCGTTAGCTAAAACCCTATAAACGCAGTTTATAATTCTCAATCTTTGTCATTTTACAATTTATAGTAACTACCACTGAGGGCGTCACTACACTCATCGTTACGACTATATCACTTGAGGCAACCACCAAACTTGTATTGGAAATTTGTCCTTATGTAGCAAATATAACAAGATGCCCACCCAGTTGCCCGACCGGAACGTTCTGCAATGGTAAAACATGCGTTGACAAAGTGGATTGTCCATGTTTCTACAATGACAGGCTTCACAGCGGCTTGTTTATCAATGACGACTGTGACACTTGCAATTGCTTCAATGGCAATGTAACGTGTGTAAAGCATTGCATGATAGATAAGTGTGGTACGGGGGAAGAGTTGGTACATCCTGACGGAGAGTGTTGTAGATGTGAACCATGTCAGTGCACGGAAGATGAGTATACGTGCCGTGATTCGTTAGACTCTGCTTGCGACCAGCAATGTATCCCACAGGATTTCGTGTGTGATCAAATAAGCGACTGTCCTAACTCTGAAGACGAAACTGGGTGCCCAACAGAAAGACCAGGTGATGAATAATAAAATTATTTTTAACTTTTGTAATCAAAGTATGTCGAAGAATCTGTCATCATATACAGCATCCGGTTAGAGCCTCCAGATAAATGTACCAAACAATGTAATTATGTTAACTTCTAAACATTCCTATTAAATCTTACAGACATAACCGATACACTGATTCCTCCCTACATCTACTATTACACCCTGTTGTACATACATACATACATACATACATACATACATACATACATACATACATAACTGTTAATAACGTTAACGTCGCATATGGTGTCGTTGTCTTTTTTGTCATATAGATATAGAATGTTACACGGATCCCACAGGAATGGACTACCGTGGTACAGTTCACCGTACAATAACAGGCAGGGTATGTCAAAAATGGTCGACACAGACGCCTCAACAGCATTCATACACCCCAGCAAATTATCCCGAAGCCGGTCTAGGAGACCACAATTACTGCCGAAATCCAGATGACAAATTCCCTGGTACCGCTTGGTGCTTTACCGATGATCCTAATTTACGAGTTGAAATATGTGCTATTGGAGATCCAGTTCCACAATGTGGTAAGACAAAGTACTACTAGGAAACGAATGTAAATTAATTATTTTACAACCAAATGTAAATAGCACACGTCTGTTGGTTAAGTGTTTACTTTACATTGCGTGTCATTCAAGTTTACATGTCATCTAATTTTACATGTGTACCAATTAACCTCACATCCTTGTCATTTACTTTTTAATATGTGTCATTTACTGTCATATGTATGCGTCGTTTATAAAAGTGTGTCATTTAATGTCGTGTATCATTTGATTTTACAAGTATGTCATTTACTTTTGATTGTCCAATACTTAGTTTACATTAAGTGCCAAGTACACTACTTTAGTTAATAGAGCTCAAATCCTTATTTGAACGTTTTACTAATGGTAAACCAAGACTGAATGGTGGATGGTATGAACATACCCGTGTTACAGTGTCTAATCCTGGATAATGTACATGGTATTGGATGTATCCATAGATGGAATTCATTCATATTTCCCGATGTTTATTGCGAAACCTAAAGTAGGTATAACACATACGATAAGGATTGTCTTTTGTGTACGCTCCCCGACTACCGGTACAACTTCTAAACACATTCTCTGGTCTTTTTGTTACAGGATGTAGAGATTCTGAAGGTAACACTATAGCAGTTGGTGAATACTGGACAGAGTACGACTGTAAACATTGTTACTGCGAAGATGATGGCACCACTGTATGCAACTCAACTACTTGCAAGAATACATGCGACCTCTATCTGGATTCAATCAACACGTTTGATAACACCAAATACAAATACAACGTATGCGACCATTCGCTGATTGCCAACATGACCAGCGATGTGCCTGACCTCGACGTCAGAAGTGAGTATTGGCGGTGTTATTTTGGGCTGTCGGTGGCTGAGTGGTTATACCACTTGCCTCTTACCACTGCGGTCGGGGATCAAACCCATTCAGGGTTTGATTAAATCTACCACGCTGTAAGAAGAGTGTCTTTCAGTTTGACTCTACCGAACAACGCAGGTTTTCCCCGGGTACTCCAGTTTCCTCCTGCACTAACACCGAACCTTCCTCCTGTTATTGAGCAATACCTCTTGGTATATATATATATATATATATATATATATATATATATATATATATATATATATATATCATTCATTCTAAACTGGATGTTTTGTATCGCAATCGACACCTGATTCATGTTCGCACTAGATGAATCAAAACGAAAGACAATACAAAATGCAGTATCAGTCGGTAATATAGTCATCTTGTCTTAAACAATCCCTATGTACAGTTTGTGTATCATCATGTCAGTTTAGTATTATTTTCAAAATTGTACTTTTAACCGACAGTTCCCGTCATGTGACTAATAACGTATATTGTTTGTAATTACTTTCAGTGCGGTAAGATATATTCCAACAATGTTAAAAGTTTTTGATTATAAATAGATATGGTCATAAAATAATTTGTGTATTTAAATACAGAATACAATAATCCCTATTTATATTGTTTCTAGTCATGCTAATGTGTCGACCAGGAGTTACAGGGTATGCAGATCTGATTTGTAAGAAGAAACTTGAAATAATTGTGAAAGATACCCATATTAGGATGACAAAGAATGGCATACTACATGTCAATGACATATATGTTGGTATGTCACAGCTTCAGGCTGTCAGTGATCAACTCCAAAGTAAGCAAGGAATCTCAATCACTCGGGTTAGTGGACAGTTCATCGTCCAAACAGACTTCGGCTTGGTCATTTATTGGTCCCATATCGCTAAGGTTACCATTGAACTTGATGATAGACTATACAACAAAGTACACGGACTATGTGGTATTCCCAATAACGACCCGGATGATGACACGGGTGGAGACCTAACAGGTGATATCATAGAGTTTGGTGACACGTACGGATCAAGAGATCTGTGCCCATCTCCCAAGGAGCAGTGTGTAGCAGCGTATCCAGAACTTTTGGAACAGGCCCGCGGAGAGTGTGACGTTTTACGGTAAGTTAAACCGTGTAGAACAAAAATCTTATCGATATGTGATCTTGTGTCATAAAAGTAGTTGAAGAGGGAATGTATGATACGATGAAAATCAGGAAGACGTGACAATTCAACACATTTTCAAGCAATTCAGTGAACAAGTCGTGAGAGTAAGAATGCAACAAGAGATTCAAAGGTTTACAGCAATACCAATAGAGTGTGTTATCCTGAAGTTAGGAATGGTAGCATAATGTCATGCAAGAATATACACATAGAGTGTGTTATCTTGAAGTTAGGAATGGTAGCATAATGTCATGCAAGAATATACACAGAGTGTGTTATCCTGAAGTTGGGAATGGTAGCATAATGCCATGCAATAAAATACACATAGAGTGTGTTATCCTGAAGTTAGGAATGGTAGCATAATGTCATGCAATAATGTGCACATATAATAGTGTGTTATCCTGAAGTTAGGAATGGTAGCATAATGCCATGCAAGAATATACACATAGAGTGTGTTATCCTGAAGTTAGGAATGGTAGCATAATGTCATGCAAGAATATACACATAGAGTGTGTTATCCTGAAGTTAGGAATGGTAGCATAATGCCATGCAAGAATTAATATGCACACAGAGTGTGTTATCCTGAAGTTAGGAATGACAGTATGCAAGAATTAATATGCACATAATTTAAATATCAAATTATAAACGTGTGAAGCAAAGGCATCGGGTCAATATCGATTACAAATATCAATATTTTGATCGATTACATAAAATGACTATTAGGGAGCGATCAGTTTCTACGGCGGGGGGGGGAGGGCGGTAAATAGGGGGGGGGGGGCACCTCAATTTGGGACTCATCATTTTTACAAAGTGAATAGGGAGGGGGGGGGTCACGTTATTTTCAACAACTGAACGTAATCATGACCCCCTGCTGTACTTACATTTCCATACAACAAATGTATGTGCAGATAATAAACCATAAATAATGGTTATAAATATGCGTTCAAATATAACATAAACTCTTTGTCTCTTGATACATCCCAAGCACATGACATGGAGTCATAACATTACACCTTTTAAGTACAGTTTTGTTAGATATAACTTCTCAATATTGCACCCATTAGTTGCATTGTGTCATCATGTGGTATACAAACTTGCATGTGTAGCTGTACACATAACACATAAGAAATGAAATACCTTGAAATTAACTGGATGGACCGTGACTCTAAAATCTGTGCCTCCATTGACCTGAATTGCACACAAACATAGCCAATAGAGACACCATTTCAAATAATTTAATGAATTTGTATCTCTAAATGGTAACTGACCTCCACTGTGCATGTTTTCCCTAAATTTTCTCACTTTCTACTTGATCATTTTTACTATTATTTGTGTCAATATGATTTAATCTTTTGAAACCCTAAAATTAGTGATACTTTTATGATATAACTAAGTTGTGTTTTACTTCTGAATGGTGCTCTAAATAGCCTCCAAAGGGTGTTCATTTTTCAAAAAGCCTTTACCATGGGAGGGGCGACACCTCCTCCACAACCCGTCCCCACACCTGCATAGCAGGCGGGCACAACTTGAAATGATTTAAAGTTTTGAAACCCTAAAATTAGTGATACTTTTATGATATAACTAAGTTGTGTTTTACTTCTGAATGGAGCTGTAAATCCCCGCCCAACCCCCGCGCTTGTATAGCAGGCGCACACGCGCGTAGTGTTCACTTCTCCCCATACTTTTTCCAGTTCTCTTCCTACTTTGAAACTTACTGAAACCCTGTAGGTTTACAATTAAATTAACTCCATTTCTAATATTGTACTTTATAATTAGCTGAATTAATTTATGGTAATAGTTCACTCAATCTAAGAGATGACCTAGAACGTTTCGTTACTAAACCATGTATATTTTGCATGGCCATGAACAGAAAATCATACTTCTCATAGGGTTCCTGTCTAAAGAGCTTTACACATGTGAAGCAATGGATTTGGGATAGCAATTTACCAGATTAAAACACTTAAAGTTACTGTAAATGTAACAAGTAAAATTAACTATGCAGTGTGCTGTATTGTGCTTTGAGAATCTAAAGTGTCTTTTGCAAGAACAAGAAGAATTTTTTCTTGTCAACAGATGTTGGGGGGGGGGGGGAGTCAGTGTGTTTTTTTATGTGTCAGAGAGGGGTTGGATTGTTTTGTGGGGATGAATCGCAGGGGGGTCACTATTTAAGTACAACCGTACAAGAAGTCACCGGCCCACCCCCGGCCGTAAAAACTAATCACTCCTTTATCGTTTGACGTTTGTCATCTTAGCTTGTGATGAATTTACGGTGTTTTTAAGGTATTGGTAATTCATTATATGTTACATATTGTATAGTTCATGAATGACGAACAGGTCTACCGATGCAGACTCACTTCCAATCTCCAATTTTAGCAAAGCTAACCTGAGGTGAAGTGTGTGTGTGTGTGTGTGTGTGTGTGTGTGTGTGTGTGTGTGTGTGTGTGTGTGTGTGTGTGTGTGTGTGTGTGTGTGTGCAAATTACTTAAAGTCAAAAATCGCCGGGACCAATTGCCTTGGTATTTGGTGCGAACAATAATTTGGGGCGTGTAGATGGAAAATTGTTCAAATGAAAATGACTGCATATCAGAGATGTGCGTTTTGGGTATAATAAAATGTGATTTTGGGTCTAAAGCCTTAACCTCCTTAACTACTGAGCAGATTGGCCTGCCTGACATTTGGAGGCAACATCCTCAAGGGTGTGTAGATCACGAATTGTTCATGACATTGGGATTCCTAATTGATATGCAAATTAGGTCTAAAATGTGTCTTTAGTCAGTAAGTCCAAAATTACTGAGTAGATGGGACTGGGATTTAGTGGCTACGTTCTTAGGGGTGTTTAGATGTTCATGACATGATGATCATATCGGTGATATGCAAATTGGGTTTAGCAATGTGTCTTTCTGGTCAAAATTGTATATTTCCATAATTACTAAGCAATTTGATATTGATGCCTATGGACATATATACATGAAGGTGTCTTCACATCAGTGATATTCAAATTAGCTGTAAAAAGTTTGGTCAAAAACTTATATCTTAAAAACAAATGGTGAATGGGGCTGAAACTTGGTGGGATGTTTCTAGAGGCATTATACTGCAGTTATACAAAATAGTTTGTCAAAAATGGCCCTAGTAACCATGGCCAATGTGGCCAATGTGGAATAACATTTACCAAGACCATGTTTGTTACTCAATTAATTGCACAAATATGCAGTGTAAGAAGTTTGTTATTGTACGTACATATAACAAACACATTTTGCACATATTTTTAATGGTTTGCAATTTATCGAGTTACAAACAAGGACTTGGTATATGTTATGCTACAAGTTTTTTCAAGTAGAAAACCATAGTAAAGTGGTTTTGTAAATTAAAAATCCAAAATAAATACCCAATTCTCATTCATATGGCCATTTTAATTAGCAACAGTGAAATGATGCATATTACAAAGATAACAACAGTGATGAGTAGGTAAGTGAATCCTAGCAACAAGACCACTAACAGTCTAAAACGTATGCAAATATACCTAGCAACAAGACCATGCCCATCAAAAGCCAAATGGGGTATATATTTCAAAGATAAGAACAGGCATGGGTAAGTATGTGAATAAAGATTCCAAAAATATAGGCAAATATACTTAGCAACAAGACTACACTAATATCAAGAGCCAAGCAGAGTTGTGCTACAACACCATTGGTGCTATTTTATCATTCGTACTACCAAACAAAATATCACTTAATAAATATAAACCTTTGCTAACATTTGAAGTGGGATATTACTTTCGGGAAAAGAAGTTGTCTTTATTTTTGAGAGTTTAAAATAACCAATACATTGTTATGGTGTTCACAATAGGTCAACGACATTTCAGCCGTGTCACACTTACGTGGATGTCGCTCCATATATAGAGCAGTGTGAACAGTATCTCTGTGAATGTTTAGTCAATGCTGCAAGTGATGGAACTAATAACACACAGGCCTGTCGATGTGAAATCCTCTCCACGTACGCTGATGAGTGCAATAAATGTGGCAGTGATAGAACTTGTGTACTGCCTGATTGGAGGAGTCCAAAACTTTGTAAGTACAATTATACATCTAACCAATAACATCTATACATAAACACATGGTATAGAACTTTGTAAATTCAACGTTACGTCTCATCTGCACACGTTCAACGCATTCAACACGCAGGAATGATACACCAACACTTTCGGTGATACACGTCAAACTTTCAATGATACATCTAACACATTCAATAATACATAACACATTCAATGATATACCCAACACATTTACTGATACACCCAAAATATTCAATGGTACACCCAACATATTAAATGATACATGTATCACATCAATGACACATTCAATGATACATCGAACACATTCAATGATACATCGAACGCATTCAATATAATGATACATCCAACACTTTCAATGATACACCCAACATATTCAATGATACACCCAACACATTCAATCATGAATACGTACACCCAACACATCCAATGATACATCCAGTGCATTCATTGATACACCCACCGCATTCAATGATACATCCAACACTTTCATACATCCAATACTTTCAATGATACACCCAATGCATTCAGTGATACATCCAACACTTTCAATGATTCACCCAACCCATTCAATGATACACCCAATGCATTCAGTGATACACCCAACCCATTCAATGATACATCCAACACTTTCAATGATTCACCCAACCCATTCAATGATACATCCAACACTTTCAATGATTCACCCAACCCATTCAATGATTCACCCAACCCATTCAATGATACATCCAACACTTTCAATGATTCACCCAACCCATTCAATGATTCACCCAACCCATTCAATGATACATCCAACACTTTCAATGGTAATACTTAATGCCTTCTTTCATAACATAAATACAAACATCTGTAGAATGACCCTTCTTAAAACCGAAGTGAGCTTTGCAACGTTCAAGGACTATAACTTTTAACTGATAAGTATTTTTGAGGACACAGTTGAAAGTGTGATAGTTGTCCTTGCTGGTCAGATCTCCCGTTTTATCTGTGACAAGTGGAACAACAATAGTTTTCATAAAGTACGCTGGTAGATATGCATGGTGAATTGTAGCAGATAAAGACCAAGCAAGCAAATAATGGCGGCAATTACTTGCAATTTGTAGTGTTCACATGAACGGATGTCCGCTCCCATAGCCTAGCCAGAAAGAAGACTATTTACTGCACTGAAAATTTCAGCACTATTAATTTGATTGAATTCGTATAATTTCTCACGTGAATCAAGCCAAGACTTGGCGCAATCCTCACTGGCAGTGTTCGTAAGAGACGTCAGTAATGTCACGTAGTGATCTCGCCGCATTTCTTCTCTTCTATGCATTTCGTACGGAATACCTAATAAATTCATATACTTTACGCGAAGTTATATTGTTGTACAAGTGGTCTACTGAGTGCTATATTTACCAAGTACATACTGGTTGTAAGTGACAACCATGCATGTATAGCATTCTTCAGTTATGTATGTATGTATACGTGTATGTATGTATGTATGTATGTATGTATGTATGTATGTATGTATGTATGTATGTATGTATGCATGCCTTGTCTGTCTGTCTGTCTGTTTGTCTGTCTGTCTGTCTGTCTGTCTGTCTGTCTGTCTGTCTGTCTGTCTTACTGCATGCGCGCGCCCGTGCGTGCGCGTGCTTTCCCTCAAGAATATATTATATATAATACATTGTGATGTGATGTGACGGGACGTAACATGGCGTGACGTGATGTGACGTGACGTGACTTGATTTGATTTGATTTGATTTGAGGTGATCTGATCTGATCTGATCTGATCTGATCTGATGTAAAGTGACTTGACATAAACCACTGTTAGATAGTGTGATATTGACAATAATGTGATTTCCATCAGGTCCTATTGACTGTCCTGCTCCAGAGGTATACCATGAATGCATGTCTACTTGTGAGACGATGTGTGATACTCCCGGTCAGCCGGCCACCACTTGTTCAACTGGTTGCACATCGGGATGTGCTTGTCCGACTGGGTTAGTTCGGAAAGGCGAAAAGTGTGTATCAGATTCTCTGTGCAGACAGTGTAAGTAATTATAATAAACTTAAATAGTGTTGACAACTTTTGGGGAAATGATATTTAAAAAGACCACATTTTACAATGTGGAACAAAGACTGACAGATGGACTGACTCAGCTACATCCATAAAAAATAATGATGGGGTAATAAGCACGTTCGTAGGTCGATCTTACAAACTAACAAACAGAGACATACACGGATAATAGTTAGCATTTATGGTTCGGAGTAAATACAAAACCTCTGTGTTGTGGATCTTGTTTAAAACAAATATTACATTCTGTTATCGCAGGTAATTGCTATGGTTACGGCGGCTCGTTTTATTTTACCTTTGATCAAAGCTACTTCAACTTCAAAGGCAACTGTTCATATGTGTTAGCGAAAGACACTAGGCAAGATTACACTATTATCCTTGACAACGAGGACTGTGGGACTTCATTATGCATAGCAGGTATAATAGTCACATACAAAGGAACATGCGTTGAACTTCGCAAAGGTCACATGGTAAGAGACATTGCCCAATTGCAACCTTTATCTTTACTTGTCTATGCAAACTACTCTACCTTGATTTGTTTTATCAATTTATCGAAAAGACCATAATTCGAAAAGAAACTTTTAAACTGAATGCCTCCAGTAATGGCAACACCTTAGATCTTTAGTCCTACACACATTGTTGGAATGCAAAATTCTGAGCTATAGGTAATATACATGATGTACCTCTTAATTTGAAAAGTTATCATATTAAACTATATGAAATTTGAATTGCATTTTTAAAATATAGCTTAATTACTAAAAACTGCAATGGCTAATTAATGTCGACGTCCATTGGATGTTTACTACAATCCAATCAGTTCTTGTCATTATCATATGGAAGATGTGTGATAAGTTTCATTAGAATCATTGCAGTGGTGTTTGGGATATCGTGTACACAGACAGACTGACAGACAGACATGCAGGCAGGCAGACAGACAGACAGACAGACAGACAGATAAACGCATAACATAACTTCTCTTTACGGGAGGTAATGAACACAGATCCTAAGAATGTAAAACGAAATAGCCAGGGAAGAATAAAGTCGTGAAGTGGAGACTAAAAGATCAACATTGCACTTTTTGAAACGTTATCTGATGGTATCGACAATACAGTCTGTAGGCCTAACGATTTTTAATAACTTAGACTGGCTCGCTTTTATTTCACAAAAAAATAATAAGTGACCAATAAGCGAATACAGAGCAAGGATCGACGACTTTGAATACAATAAACTTGATGTTAATAGTCACCAGTTATATACTTATAGTAGTAATGTATAATGCTATAGACTTAATGTTGATAGTCTATTTATAGTAGACAGTGTTAGACGTACAATCACCAGTTATAGACTTCATTATAATGTTACTGGTTAATCTGTGGTAACAAAACTATACCAAGATAAATACTATCGATTAATTAAAATAACGTTAAAATTGTTGACAATGTTGAGAACTAATTTGTTGTTAATTTGTTAGGTTATTATTGACGGTGTAGAGCACCTAAACCCCGACGTTTTGGTGACAAATAATGGTATATTGATACTGGGTATTCTTGAAAACACTCTCCTTCTTCGAATTCCTGAAATCTATTTGGAAGTTTGGTTTTCTTCCTTCAACTCATTTACTATAATTATGCCAGAAGCATATCATAATGGTTCTACAGAGGGCTTATGTGGTAAGTAAAGAGTATACACAAACACACATATGAATATATATGAACACACACACACACACACACACACACACACACACACACACACACACACACACACACACACACATATATATATCTATATATATATCTATATATATATATATATATGTTGAGGGTAGAAGAAAATCAAGTCGGGTTTTTCGTCTCTACAAGCCTGTTTCGTGAGTAAATCACTCGTCAGGAGATGTTGATGTACATCAACATCTCCTGACGAGTGATTTACTCACGAAACAGGCTTGTAGAGACGAAAAACCCGACTTGATTTTCTTCTACCCTCAACATATACTCCGCTCTGCGTGCAGACGTATCGAGCACTGTACTACGGACATATCTTACCACTGACTTCCTATATATATATATATATATATATATATATATATATATATATATATATATATATATATATATATATATATATATATATATATATATATATATATATATATATGTATGTATATACATATATACATACACACACATTCACGTGCTGTTAAATGATTTCTTTTCCCTTCAAATATCAAATTTTGAAATTATAGTTTAACATAATAGTCCCTTTAAAAAAATAAAGTATCCATATTTCTTATCGGTAAACGCAACATTTGCCAAGTTCCATTTCTGCGAACATATATATGGGCTTGTTATTTCGTCAGCATCTCCAGGAAAACGTGATTGTTGACGACGCACGTCATATTTCACTTGTTCTGTGGTTTGGATTGATTTTCCTATTCAATTGCTCCTACCACACATAAAATGTCACCATTAAAAAACCCTTGCTTTTCTTGTAAGGACCATGTAACGGGGACAGAGATGACGACATCGTCAAACGAGGTGGTGGGAAGCCATCACATATCGCAGATTTTGCCAATAGCTGGAGAATAACTGCTGAAGACTGTACAGGAACACTTGGTACTTGTACTATAACTGCTGAAGAAAAGTGTACACGTGATTGCACAACTTCCGTACCACCACCACCACCAACAACACCTGGCTGTCCAGAAGAGTTTACCAATGGAACATTACAAATTTGTAACTTGGCTGTATCTCCAGAACCGTATATCAGTTCGTGTACGAACGATACTAAGTGTGAAATAATGGCGGCGTATGCTGCGAAATGTGCACAGAACGGATTTTGTCTAGACTGGAGAGACGAGTACGGTTGTCGTAAGTAAACCTGGTCAGTTAATTATCACACAGGTAACACGTTTGAAAGACTGCTGATTCAATTTGCATGCAATTATTGACAAATGCTGGCATACATTGTCTAATAGGGAATAAATGATGTTTTGATAAATTGGCTGTTTTAAGCTTTAAATAACTTCTTCTATATTTTATCAAACACGTGTTTCACACTAACAATAATAATTCATCGTCATATATTTGGCTAAGGATTGAAGCAGTGGATAAAACATTCAGTAACCATTTAATTAGCATAGCCTATCATATTTGTGTCTGTCAATTTAATTCTGCTAAAGAATTAATAGGCTAATAGGGTACGCGTCCAGTGTTCTTCAGCCTTATCCAGTAAAGAAAACTATATATTTATCTTCTATGTAGCATTCCCTAGCTGTGCTAAAGAGACTGAATATCAGCCATGTCACACTCCATGTATCGATACATGCAGGAATGATTCCTCATCAATCTTTGGTGAGAGTATGTGTTCTGAAAAGATTGAAGGCTGCTTCTGTCCAGAGGGGACATATTTGGATGAAGGAGAATGCGTTCCTACCTGTGGTAAGTTAAAATGTTTATGATTAGTCACTAAATGTTCTTTACACCTGTCAGGGACATTTAGAAACGTCATAATGTTTATCAATCATTAATTGAACTTTGCTAGAACCCAGCCACAAGTAAAGTAGAGTATTTAGTGTTCCCTTCTGAGGAATGTTTTATTTTTGACATTGCACAGTAGTGTATTTTGTGGCGTAGATTTTATATCAGAATTACTAAAACAAAACGTTAAGGATAAAAGGATAGTCTCGAAAACGGCTTAATGGGAGCTCGAGAGATTAGGACAAGATGTAAGGTTTTCTATCAGATATTGATATCAGACTGGTCATGTGATAACATTTATTTGGAACTATTTGTGATAGGCAAATCTTGTATGTAATCTCAGTGGTAGGTTGTAGTAGGTTGTAGGAGGTGTGAGCTGATGATATACAAGTCTTAGAAGAAGACATGCTCGTTCGGGTAACGAATTTTAAGTTCATTAAGTGCGACCCCAAAACAGTTTCTAAACATAATTCGTTCTTGCTGTGTCTTCAGAAGAAGTTAAGGCAAGTAATTGAATCAACTGTAGACCAAGGTGAATTGTTGATCCAAGTATTATAGACAAATGTAGACCATATTATAGACAACTATAGACCATATTATAGACAACTGTAGATCATATTATAGACAACTGTAGACCATATAATAGACAACTGTAGACCATATTATAGACAACTGTAAATTGACTCTAAAATAGTCACGATAATGACGCAACGAAAACTTGACTCGAGAAACACAATTCGAATGGTTGCCAAAATTCTGACTACCTTTCACCATGTTAACCCCCACTTCCACTCAGTGCACCATCAGGTCAGCAAATGATAATGTTTCATATGTTTATTTTGCAGAGAAGTGTATCGAAGGTGACGGCTCCAAACATTTGGTATGTAATCCTTTATTATTATTTCGATTACATGATAACATCGGTATAGTAATGTGTTTTTATCCACCATCAACAAAGTTTAATTTGCCAGATTACTTTATTTGATAAATGTCAAGTTGTTATTGTTGAGAATTTGTCAATTAGTTATTGTTCATGTGAGTGAAACAATTTATTTAGTACAGTTATCATTTATTTAAATTTCAGTTGAACGATACCTGGATGTCTGACCCATGTACTACATGTACATGTGTAGCCGAGAACGACGTCGTTTGTATCACGATGGAGTGCCCCATCCCACCAACTTGCTCATCTCCCCGAAAACTGTCAGAGATTCCTATTCCTGGACAGTGCTGTCCTACACACGAATGTGGTATGAAGTTAACATTTATTATATATATATAATAAATATATATATATATATATATATATATATATATATATATATATATATATATATATATATATATATATATATATATATATATATATATATATATATAACTCGGTGAGTATCAATCTGCTATAAGACAGTGCTCTATACCGCAGTGGCAGAGCGTAATAGTTTTGTTCATGTGAGTGAAAAACTATATATATATATATATATATATATATATATATATTGTCTGATGATCGCACAATGCGTGAAACTCCGAGTTACAACCAAGAAAGAGTTCCAGTACTACCAAAACTATTACGCTCTGCCACTGCGGTATAGAGCACTGTCTTAGCAGATTGATACTCCCCGAGTTATATATATATATATATATATATATATATATATATATATATATATATATATATATATATATATATATATATATATATATATATATATATATATATATACACACATATCTATGGATAATAATTATAGACATGCGCACGCGCACACATATGACAATGAATATATACAACGTAATATGTAACTTGCACAAAATTAAATACGTCTGAAAATAAATTACCAAATTCAGTTCATTCTCTACCAATAGACGAACGATTCTTCTGAGCCTCTTTTGTCAAATTTGAAAGCTAATGATAATTGACAACATATGTTAATACTCGCTCATTTGTCTGTCTCTAGTTTGCGACTCCGATGCCTGTCCACTGGAATCCAAATTACCAACACCAGATTGCAAAGAAGATAGAAATTTGGTCAACATTACGATTAATGAATGCTGTATGAAACAAGAATGCGGTGAGATGTGAACACACTCATTTAGTTTTCTTTATCATTTATACGGAGGAAGGGAGCCGTCTTCGATTTAATGTCAATCGCCAAGTTTAATATGAGCAATGGTGAAAGCATATATGGCTCATTGACGTTCCATCAGACAGATTATATCCACAATCCTCATACAACAGATAATAGTCTTCATGTCTATTGTTACTTTTACCCCAAACCCTCGTATTTTAGCACAACTTAACCAAAAAGGGGTTCAATAGTGCTTCAGGCATGGTGTGGTATCTGTCTATCTATCTGTCTGTCTGTCTGTCTGTCTGTCTGTCTGTCTGCATGACTCAAAACGAATGCACTATGTGTTCGTTTGTGTAGAAAGTAAGTTTTTAGTGCCACAGAACTTGCAGTCTCAAGGCAAAGTGCAAGTTATATTTTTTTTGATGTCATGAAACTGTTAAATCTTTGATGGGTAATTCACACCTAGATCTGAATGTCATCATGGGGTTTCCTCGCCTACTTGTCAATGGCACCAATATTAACATGTCTTGAGATTGCTTGAACACTTTTTTCTTTAGCACAGCTGAACTATATTCATTCAAGCTAGGTTCACACATGTTATATATCTGCTAGTGTGCCTTTCCTGTCCGTCAGTCTCTCTGTCAGTCTATATGTTAGTGACAAAATCAAAACCCACTAGCAAGATTATTTTGATATTTGGTAGGGATATCGATTTCAGTCTCTAGTTAGGATATGTAATTATCTGCCTAGCAACAAGACCACGCCCATAAAAAGTCAAATGTTGTTGCATATTGTAAAAGTAACGAAAGGAATGTGCAGACAAATAAATATATATTCAAAAAAGTATGCAAATATGCCTAACAACAAGACCACGTCCATAGCAACAGCCAAACGCCTGTATCAAGTACAAAGACAATGACTTTTAGACAGGCAAGTGAATAAACCATTAACAATGTTGGAAACATGCCTAGCAACAAACCACGCCCATAACAACAGTCAAATAATGGTGCATATTGCAGGAGTGGCAAATATGGATTGACATGTGGATAAACCTATTTTTTGAATATCTCAAATTTTACAGTTGTGCTACAATGCCATGGGTACTATTTTGTTTAAGTTACCCCAATCTATGTTGTTATGAATGAAAAATACCTCTTGCTGGCAAGGAGGAAAAGATATTAATCGAGATACATATTACAAACCTTTTTAATGGCAGATTTGAACTATGGTTTCCTCGATAGGTGGGCGAATAGTTAATTTGTAAGACAACGTACATTAATAGACTTAGTAGCAAAACTACATGTTAACATTGTAATTAAAGAGTTCTCTGTTTGTTCTCGTAGTGTGCAAACAATGTCCAGTGGTCGACATGCCAAGTTGTAATCCGTATGAAACCGTTGAAACATACAAGGAAGAGGACGATGACTGCTGTTGGAGTACTCGTTGTGGTAAGTTTTGTTATTCCCCATTTATTCCTCTTCTTCTTACTCATTTTACACAAAGTAGCCCTTACAAAAAATCGTATAACGTTTCTCTAACCGCGCCTTATTTTGAATGTTATGAGGTGTGGGCAACCCTTTAACCTCCTTATGTTCATCTGGTAAGCTACTATTTAAATAGTTCGTGTAAGTTATAGAAGAAGATTAGAATAAACTAAACCACAGACATGGAAAAAATTGTGTAAGTGCTAGGCTTGAATCTGTAAGATAAAAATGACTGTCAAAACCTTACCTTGCATGTAACCTCCTGTTTGCAAACACAGTCAAACAGTATTTCAATATATTATCAGGTATACACTTTACATGTACATGTATGCCTGGTGATGTTATCCACTATCACTAAAACACAGTAAGTCATGTATATAAAAGTCTTGTTTCGATTTCCTTAGTGTGCAATGTTGCCAACTGTCCGATTGATACTGTCAACTGTGGCCATTACTTTGAGAAACAACAGACCCCAGAGAGCAAAGACGCTTGTTGTCCTGAATATGATTGTGGTATGTATAATATTCTTTGCACCGTCGGTGTGTTTATATGATATTCTTTGCACCGTCGGTGTGTTTATATGATATTCTTTGCACCGTCGGTGTGTTTATATGATATTCTTTGCACCGTCGGTGTGTTTATGTGATATTCTTTGCACCGTCGGTGTGTTTATATGATATTCTTTGCACCGTCGGTGTGTTTATATGATATTCTTTGCACCGTCGGTGTGTTTATGTGATATTCTTTGCACCGTCGGTGTGTTTATATGATATTCTTTGCACCGTCGGTGTGTTTATGTGATATTCTTTGCACCGTCGGTGTGTTTATGTGATATTCTTTGCACCGTCGGTGTGTTTATGTGATATTCTTTGCACCGTCGGTGTGTTTATATGATATTCTTTGCACCGTCGGTGTGTTTATGTGATATTCTTTGCACCGTCGGTGTGTTTATATGATATTCTTTGCACCGTCGGTGTGTTTATATGATATTCTTTGCACCGTCGGTGTGTTTATATGATATTCTTTGCACCGTCGGTGTGTTTATCTTCTATTGAAACTGCGTTCAAACCATATTTGAGCCAGGTACACATTGTACCACAGTTTTAACTCGACCTTATAGAATTGTCAAAACCGGACTTCGATATCGTTATATTGAAAATTACACAGTGACCGATTATCAACATTCAACACAACCAATATCAACCAATGAATCGATATTAATATCAATCAATGAATCGATATTAATATCAATCAATGAATCGATAATAATATCAATCAATGAATCGATATTAATATCAATCAATGAAATCGATATTAATATCAATCAATGAATCGATAATAATATCAATCAATGAATCGGTATTAATATCAATCAATGAATCGATATTAATATCAATCAATGAATCGATAATAATATCAATCAATGAATCGATATTAATACCAATCAATTAAATCGATATTAATACCAATCAATGAATCGATATTAATATCAATCAATGAATCGATATTAATACCAATCAATGAATCAATATTGATATCAATCAATGAATCGATAATAATATCAATCAATGAATCGATATCAATATCAATCAATGAATCGATAATAATATCAACAATGAATCGATATTAATATCAATCAATGAAATCGATATTAATACCAATCAATGAATCGATATTAATATCAACAATGAATCGATATTAATACCAATCAATGAATCAACATTAATACCATTCATCTGTATACTTTCATAGTATGCCAGTGCCCAACTGAAGAACCTATCGACTGTCCTGTGGTAAGTACCAATCAATATCATGTATCACTCATAAGTTTAATGTACCATGAGTCTTGGTATCTATTCAGGCCGATTAAAACAACGACATTACAACATAATACCTACATTATTACACACACACACACACACACACACACACACACTATTTTGTGCTAATTCTACCTAAGCACAACATATAATATGTCAAAAATTATTATATAATTAGAAAGCAAGAGTTTTATAACAGATGACAATCTTGCAAGATTGTATATTTAAAGTTTCTCAGAGATAAGTTAAAGTCAATATTCGAAATAATACAAAAAGGACCATTATAAGTTGTCATACATCTCTGAATGGCACAGGGTTTGAAAACATTAATTCTACTGACATCAGGTGTAAAACAAGTAAAATAACACGTATATTTGTTTATATTACTTGCTAGGGTTACAGAGTGGAAAGAACAACAACAAACCAGGAATGCAATTGCTATCAAAATACATGTGGTAAGAAAATGTCATATTTGTTGTGAACGATCATGATTTCCCAATTAACTCGAAAACATTAATACATTTAGACAACATTGACGCGTGTACCCATATATTGCTATGTTACCTTTTTTACCTTTAGACATTGAACTTTGACCTCGACCTGGATCTTCAGGTTCAATTATTGAAATTCAGCAATCCCTGCATTACCACAGGCACTCTACAGTATTTATCTGTTGCCAGTAAATCCTTTGAAATCATGTCTCCATTCAGTAACATTGGGGCATGGGGGGGGGGGGGGGGGGGGCTATATCTTCTTTGAAGACTTGTTTTTACTTTCTTTTACATTTATGCTGCTGGTGTAGATCCCAGTCAAAATTTAAAGTACATGATCTATTGCTGGGAAGAATCAGACTACATTAAATGTAAAGACACGTTAAATCGTCTTTCTGCAAGGAACGTCATACAATTTGGGAGGAAGGGGAAAACTTTGAATCACATCAGATCTTTTCTGATTTCCTGGTAGAGTTAAAAGTGACTCACCACGAGTTACTAAAATGTTGTAATTTGAATTTTGTTTGCAGTACAATTAGAAGTTTGCTTGTGGAATAACACAAGAACAGGGGAAGTGGAGGAAGTTGATGTAAGTAAAAAACATACCTGTACTCTAAGTGTCTTGAAGCTAGCATTCCGTACATTACCGAGTGAAATTCTATTCCGTATATATATATATATGCCTGTCTGTCAATCTGTAACTAGAATTCCGTACAATATTGAATTAAACCCATATTCCGTACAATACTGAATAAAACTTGTATTCTGTACAAGACTGAATAAAACTTGTATTCTGTACAATACTGAATAAAACTTGTATTCTGTACAATACTGAATAAAACTTGTATTCTGTACAATACTGAATAAAACTTATATTTTGTACAATACTGAATAAAACTTGTATTCTGTACAATACTGAATAAAACTTGTATTCTGTACAATACTGAATAAAACTTATATTTCGGATATTGTCGAACTGTCGATTTGTACCTTGTAAGACGTTCTTTGCTGAATTCAACTCGTATTCTGTACATTGCCAATATATCGATACGTGTTAAAAACTAGTACTAGAACTAGCTTTGAATTCATTATAACTTGGTACATTCATTTGTGATACCTAAGCGCACTTGTCCTGAAAATATTATCGATGTAGCTTTTAGCTTTGATACGATATTGGCATGTAGGCCACAACAGAGAAAAAAAAATGTTTCTGGTCAGGAAATGTTGTCTAAAGTGATGCGACTTTATCATCATTTTCCAAAACACAACTGGCTCAATTCAAACTAAATTTATTACAAATGTTCTGTACGGTAGTAGCAAGAAGTGTTTAGGTTTCGGTATTAATGGCTTTCGGTAAATTAGGCTATATCTCAAGAATGCAAGTGCACCTTTCCTGAAAATATTATTGATGTAGCTTTTAGTTTGAAGTTATTGGCATTTTTTCCGTACGCCACAAAAAGAAAAAAAATGTTTCTGGTCAGGAAATGTTGTCTTAAGTGGTGTGACGATGCGATTTTTCTTTTTACATTCTCAACAAATGTTAATCAATCTACTGTTCATTGCAGTTACTGTTCTTTTTATTTAGTACGTAATTAAAGGTTTTCAGTAATTACTCAAGAATGCACGCTTCAAATTGAATGTAATTTGGTACATACATCTGCGATACCAAAGCACACTTGTCCCGAAAATATTATTGATGTAGCTTTTACTTTTAAAACGTTATTGGCATAATTCCGGTAGGCCACAAAAAACGAAAACAAAGAAAACAACTGAACTGAAGGTTCATTAGTGCTATAGGCATGGCAAAGTGTTTGTCTGTCTGTCTGTCTGTCTGTCTGTCTGTCTGTCTCTCTGTCTGTCTGTCTGTCTGTCTGTCTGTGTGGATGTGTGTGTGTGTGTGTCTGTCTGTCTGTCTGTCTGTCTGTCTGTGTGTGGATGTGTGACTGTCTGTCTGTGTGTGTGTGTGTGTGTGTGTGTGTGTGTGTGTGTGTGTGTGTGTGTGTGTGTAAACAAAGTAAAGTCAAAAAATGCTGGACCGATTGCTTTGATATTTGGTGGTCATGTTACTTTTGGTGTCTAGTTGCGAAATTGTCCAAATGAAAATGATTCCATAAGAGATGTGGGTTTTGGGTCAAAAAACTACTGGGCAGATTGGCATGAAATTTGATGGGAACATACTTAGATGTGAGTAAATTAAGATTTGTTGACATGATGATTCCCTTAGTAATATGCAAATTAGGGCTAAAAATGTGTCTTTTTGGTCAAAAAACTATACTTCTAAAACTACTTAGTAGATTGGGTCGAAATTTGATAGGGATGCATCTGTTGGTGTATAGGTGAAGAAATATTAAGTAAATAATGATCTCATCAGTAATATGCAAATTAGGTGTACAAATGTGAATTTTGGTCAACATTTTATATCTCAAAAAGTACCTGGTCAGTGAGACTGAAACTTGGTGAGATGTTTCTAGAAGTGTTATTCTGTAAATATTTTTCAAAATATTTTGACACAATTAGCCCTAGTAACCATGACCACGCCCTTAGCAACAAATAAGTGGCAGTATATTTTGCTGAAATAACATAATCTGGTAGGCAAGTGAGTAAACATTAAAGAAAATGTATGCAAATATCCCTAGCAACCATGACCTTACCCATAGCAACCGCCAAACAGTCGTGTATTTCACAAATATAACAGGGATTAATAGACAATTGAATAAACATTCAAAAGTGTATGCAAATATATCTAGCAACATGACCACGCCCATAGCAACAGCCAAATGACCGCATATATCGTAAAGATAACAACATGGTTGGATAGGCAACTTGATAGTCATTCAGCAAATGAACACATATCGTTAGCATGGACTAGTATATGGATAAACATTTAAAAACTGTACAGTTGTTCTACAATGCCATTGGCGTTATTTTTTTGAACATTCTCAACAAATGTTACTCAATCTACTATTCATTGCAGTTACTGTTCTTTTAATAGTACTTTACAGCAAGTGTGTACGTGGGGCAGATGCCATAGACTTGTTCATTAATTCTTCAGTTGTCCTCACTGGTGGCAATTAATGTAGAGAGAGTTACTTTTGTATATTCCCATTCATCTGCAGAATGAATTGGCTGGACAAACATGAAACAAATGATGTGGGGGGGGGGGGAGGGGTTGGAGTGGGGGTGGGGTTGTGGGAGTATTTAAGTGATGTGCACTAGCCAGAAATAATTCTCTTTTATTTGCCTTTAAAACTCTTTCTAGGGTGAGTGCTATGCTACAACATTCTATAAAGCTTCACATTACATGTTATTGTTGGCCAGGAGATTGCTTCAGCAAGGAGCCAACAGCAATCAATGAGGAAAAAATAACTTATTGCATATGTTCTGTTGTATTCCAACAATTTTCTGTAGGAAAGAGAATCTCAAAACTTTGCCCTTATGGAAGGCATTCAGTTTAAATCTGGTCTTTTTTGGCCTAAAGATCTAATTACCATAAATATGCAAATAACTTATTAAATTAAAAGCTACACCAATAATATTTTCAGGGCAGATGCCGTTGGTATCATACATGTATGTACCAAATTATATTGAATTTTGCATTCTTAAGATATACCCTAACTACCGACAACCATTAATTAAATAAGTTGCTCATTAATATGCATGGGATATTTACAAAACCTAATCAGTTCTAGCCATTACTCTACAACATCAAATTTCATTTGAACTGAGCCAGCCGTTTTTGATACAGATACACAGACAGACATACAGGGAGACTTTTCATCCCCAATAACTAGTATTCCATCCATTGCTGACTTCAATTCGTATTCCATATGTTGCCGACGTAAATTCATATGCCATCTCTCAATCTGTACTTTGTTAAAACTAGCATTCCGTATATTGCCATGTTCAACTCGTATTCCGTGCATTGCTGACCTAAATCCATATTCCATCTCTCATTATGTATTGTGTCTACAAAAAGTAGTATTCCATACATTGCCAGACACACAGACAGGCCTAAAAATAACATAAACCCTCCTTACGAAAGGTAACAATGAAAAAGACATGAGTTGGCCATTCATATAAGAAGTCTCCTTTCATCAAATCAAATCAAACTTACTTCTCTATTTCAGCCTGGAACAGAACGTTTAAAAGGAAGAGACCCATGTGTAGAATGTGACTGCCTCGAACAAAAAGACCACACAACTGGGTTTTATCGTCTCGATTGCAAAACTACACAATGTGAAGCATATGGAGAAGAAGACTGTCCTCTAGTAAGTTATATTCTCCTAAACAACTTTGAAATATAATTAAAACCCTTAAGAGAGTAAAGTGAACATTGTAGATTGGTTCTGGAGTAAATGTATAAGCATAATCACAATTGTACAGAATCAATGTACAGCTGCTTTGGAAGCATATTGTGTATGTATAGGAATGTATTATGTGTAGGTATAGAATGTATTTTGTACAGGTATAGAATGTATTTTGTACAGGTATAGAATGTATTGTGTAAAGGTATAGAATGTATTGTGTACAGGTATACAATGTATTGTGTATAGGTATAGAATGTATTGTGTACAGGTATAGAATGTGTTGTGTACAGGTATAGAATGTATTGTGTATAGGTATAGAATGTATTGTGTACAGGTATAGAATGCATTGTGTACAGGTATAGAATGTATTGTGTACAGGTATAGAATGCATTGTGTACAAGTATAGAATGCATTGTGTACAGGTATAGAATGCATTGTGTACAGGTATAGAATGTATTGTGTATAGGTATAGAATGTATTGTGTACAGGTATAGAATGCATTGTGTACAGGTATAGAATGCATTGTGTACAGGTATAGAATGCATTGTGTACAGGTATAGAGTGTATTGTGTACAGGTATAGAATATATTGTGTATAGGTATAGAATGTATTGTGTATAGGTATAGAATGTATTGTGTACAGGTATAGAATGTATTGTGTATAGGTATAGAATGTATTGTGTACAGGTATAGAATGCATTGTGTACAGGTATAGAATGCATTGTGTACAAGTATAGAATGCATTGTGTACAGGTATAGAATGTATTGTGTACAGGTATAGAATGTATTGTGTACAGGTATAGAATGTATTGTGTACAGGTATAGAATGTATTGTGTGCAGGTATAGAATGTATTGTGTACAGGTATACAATGTATTGTGTACAGGTATAGAATGTATTGTGTATAGGTATAGAATGTATTGTGTACAAGTATAGAATGCATTGTGTACAGGTATAGAATGCATTGTGTACAGGTATAGAATGTATTGTGTACAAGTATAGAATGCATTGTGTACAGGTATAGAATGTATTGTGTATAGGTATCGAATGTATTGTGTACAGGTATAGAATGCATTGTGTACAGGTATAGAATGTAATGTGTGCAGGTATAGAATGTATTGTGTACATGTATAGAATGTATTGTGTACAGGTATAGAATATATTGTGTACAAGTATACAATGTATTGTGTACAGGTATAGAATGTATTGTGTACAGGTGTAGAATGTATTGTGTACAGGTATAGAATGTAATGTGTACAGGTATAGAATGTATTGTGTACAGGTATAGAATGTATTGTGTACAGGTATAGAATGCATTGTGTACAGGTATAGAATGCATTGTGTACAGGTATAGAATGTATTGTGTACAGGTATAGAATGTATTGTGTATAGGTATCGAATGTATTGTGTACAGGTATAGAATGCATTGTGTACAAGTATAGAATGTATTGTGTACAGGTATAGAATGTATTGTGTACAAGTATAGAATGTATTGTGTACAGGTTTAGAATATATTGTGTACAGGTATACAATGTATTGTGTACAGGTATACAATGTATTGTGTACAGGTATAGAATGTATTGTGTACAGGTATACAATGTATTGTGTACAGGTATAGAATGTATTGTGTACAGGTATAGAATGTAATGTGTGCAGGTATAGAATGTATTGTGTACATGTATAGAATGTATTGTGTACAGGTATAGAATATATTGTGTACAAGTATACAATGTATTGTGTACAGGTATAGAATGTATTGTGTACAGGTGTAGAATGTATTGTGTACAGGTATAGAATGTAATGTGTACAGGTATAGAATGTATTGTGTACAGGTATAGAATGTATTGTGTACAGGTATAGAATGCATTGTGTACAGGTATAGAATGCATTGTGTACAGGTATAGAATGTATTGTGTACAGGTATAGAATGTATTGTGTATAGGTATCGAATGTATTGTGTACAGGTATAGAATGCATTGTGTACAAGTATAGAATGTATTGTGTACAGGTATAGAATGTATTGTGTACAAGTATAGAATGTATTGTGTACAGGTTTAGAATATATTGTGTACAGGTATACAATGTATTGTGTACAGGTATACAATGTATTGTGTACAGGTATAGAATGTATTGTGTACAGGTATACAATGTATTGTGTACAGGTATAGAATGTATTGTGTACAGGTATAGAATGTATTGTGTACAGGTATACAATGTATTGTGTACAGGTATAGAATATATTGTGTACAGGTATACAATGTATTGTGTACAGGTATACAATGTATTGTGTACAGGTATAGAATGTATTGTGTACAGGTATATAATGTATTGTGTACAGGTATAGAATATATTGTGTACAGGTATACAATGTATTGTGTACAGGTATAGAATGTATTGTGTACAGGTATACAATGTATTGTGTACAGGTATAGAATGTATTGTGTACAGGTATAGAATATATTTTGTACAGGTATAGAATGTATTGTGTACAGGTATACAATGTATTGTGTACAGGTATAGAATATATTGTGTACAGGTATACAATGTATTGTGTACAGGTATAGAATGTATTGTGTACAGGTATACAATGTATTGTGTACAGGTATACAATGTATTGTGTACAGGTATAGAATGTATTGTGTATAGGTATAGAATATATTGTGTACAGGTATACAATGTATTGTGTACAGGTATACAATGTATTGTGTACAGGTATACAATGTATTGTGTATAGGTATAGAATGCATTGTGTAAAGGTATAGAATGTATTGTGTACAGGTATACAATGTATTGTGTATAGGTATAGAATGTATTGTGTACAGGTATAGAATGTATTGTGTACAGGTATAGAATGTATTGTGTACAGGTATAGAATGTAATGTGTGCAGGTATAGAATGTATTGTGTACATGTATAGAATGTATTGTGTACAGGTATAGAAAATATTGTGTACAAGTATACAATGTATTGTGTACAGGTATAGAATGTATTGTGTACAGGTATAGAATGTATTCTGTACAGGTGTAGAATGTATTCTGTACAGGTATAGAATGTAATGTGTACAGGTATAGAATGTATTGTGTACAGGTATAGAATGTATTGTGTATAGGTATAGAATGTATTGTGTATAGGTATCGAATGTATTGTGTACAGGTATAGAATGCATTGTGTACAAGTATAGAATGTATTGTGTACAGGTATAGAATGTATTGTGTACAGGTATAGAATGTATTGTGTACAGGTATAGAATGTATTGTGTACAGGTATAGAATGTATTGTGTACAGGTATACAATGTATTGTGTACAGGTATAGAATGTATTGTGTACAGGTATACAATGTATTGTGTACAGGTATACAATGTATTGTGTACAGGTATAGAATGTATTGTGTATAGGTATAGAATGTATTTTGTACAGGTATAGAATGTATTGTGTACAGGTATACAATGTATTGTGTACAGGTATAGAATATATTGTGTACAGGTATACAATGTATTGTGTACAGGTATAGAATATATTGTGTACAGGTATACAATGTATTGTGTACAGGTATAGAATATATTGTGTACAGGTATACAATGTATTGTGTACAGGTATAGAATGTATTGTGTACAAGTATAGAATGTATTGTGTACAGGTATAGAATGTATTGTGTACAGGTATATAATGTATTGTGTACAGGTATAGAATGTATTGTGTACAGGTATAGAATATATTGTGTACAGGTATACAATGTATTGTGTACAGGTATACAATGTATTGTGTACAGGTATATAATATATTGTGTACAGGTATACAATGTATTGTGTACAGGTATAGAATGTATTGTGTACAGGTATAAAATGTATTGTGTATAGGTATAGAATGTATTTTGTACAGGTATAGAATGTATTGTGTACAGGTATAGAATGCATTGTGTAAAGGTATAGAATGTATTGTGTACAGGTATACAATGTATTGTGTATAGGTATCGAATGTATTGTGTACAGGTATAGAATGCATTGTGTACAGGTATAGAATGTAATGTGTGCAGGTATAGAATGTATTGTGTACATGTATAGAATGTATTGTGTACAGGTATAGAATATATTGTGTAAAGGTATAGAATGTATTGTGTACAGGTATACAATGTATTGTGTATAGGTATACAATGTATTGTGTACAGGTATAGAATGCATTGTGTACAGGTATAGAATGTAATGTGTGCAGGTATAGAATGTATTGTGTACATGTATAGAATGTATTGTGTACAGGTATAGAATATATTGTGTACAAGTATACAATGTATTGTGTACAGGTATAGAATGTATTATGTAAAGGTATAGAATGTATTGTGTACAGGTGTAGAATGTATTGTGTACAGGTATAGATTGTAATGTGTACAGGTATAGAATGTATTGTGTATAGGTATCGAATATATTGTGTACAGGTATAGAATGTATTGTTTACAGGTATAGAATGTATTGTGTACAGGTATAGAATGTATTGTGTACAGGTTTAGAATATATTGTGTACAGGTATACAATGTATTGTGTACAGGTATACAATGTATTGTGTACAGGTATAGAATGTATTGTGTATAGGTATAGAATGTATTGTGTACAGGTATAGAATGTATTGTGTATAGGTATCGAATGTATTGTGTACAGGTATAGAATGTATTGTGTACAGGTATACAATGTATTGTGTACAGGTATACAATGTATTGTGTACAGGTATACAATGTATTGTGTATAGGTATAGAATGTATTTTGTACAGGTATAGAATGTATTGTGTACAGGTATACAATGTATTGTGTGCAGGTATAGAATGTATTGTGTACAGGTATAGAATGTATTGTGTATAGGTATCGAATGTATTGTGTACAGGTATAGAATGCATTGGTTACAGGTATAGAATGTATTGTGTGCAGGTATATAATGTATTGTGTACAGGTATAGAATGTATTGTGTACAGGTATAGAATGTATTGTGTACAGGTATAGAATGTAACGTGTATGTATAGAATGTATTTTGTACAAGTATAGAATGTATTGTGTACAGGTATAGAATGTATTGTGTATAGGTATAGAATGTATTGTGTACAGGTATAGAATGTATTGTGTACAGGTATACAATGTATTGTGTACAGGTATAGAATGTATTGTGTACAGGTATACAATGTATTGTGTACAGGTATACAATGTATTGTGTACAGGTATAGAATGTATTGTGTATAGGTATAGAATGTATTTTGTACAGGTATAGAATGTATTGTGTACAGGTATACAATGTATTGTGTACAGGTATAGAATATATTGTGTACAGGTATACAATGTATTGTGTACAGGTATAGAATATATTGTGTACAGGTATACAATGTATTGTGTACAGGTATAGAATATATTGTGTACAGGTATACAATGTATTGTGTACAGGTATACAATGTATTGTGTACAAGTATAGAATGTATTGTGTACAGGTATAGAATGTATTGTGTACAGGTATAGAATGTATTGTGTACAGGTATAGAATGTATTGTGTACAGGTATAGAATATATTGTGTACAGGTATACAATGTATTGTGTACAGGTATACAATGTATTGTGTACAGGTATAGAATATATTGTGTACAGGTATACAATGTATTGTGTACAGGTATAGAATGTATTGTGTACAGGTATAAAATGTATTGTGTATAGGTATAGAATGTATTTTGTTCAGGTATAGAATGTATTGTGTACAGGTATAGAATGCATTGTGTAAAGGTATAGAATGTATTGTGTACAGGTATACAATGTATTGTGTATAGGTATCGAATGTATTGTGTACAGGTATAGAATGCATTGTGTACAGGTATAGAATGTAATGTGTGCAGGTATAGAATGTATTGTGTACATGTATAGAATGTATTGTGTACAGGTATAGAATATATTGTGTACAAGTATACAATGTATTGTGTACAGGTATAGAATGTATTATGTAAAGGTATAGAATGTATTGTGTACAGGTGTAGAATGTATTGTGTACAGGTATAGATTGTAATGTGTACAGGTATAGAATGTATTGTGTATAGGTATCGAATATATTGTGTACAGGTATAGAATGTATTGTTTACAGGTATAGAATGTATTGTGTACAGGTATAGAATGTATTGTGTACAGGTTTAGAATATATTGTGTACAGGTATACAATGTATTGTGTACAGGTATACAATGTATTGTGTACAGGTATAGAATGTATTGTGTATAGGTATAGAATGTATTGTGTACAGGTATAGAATGTATTGTGTATAGGTATCGAATGTATTGTGTACAGGTATAGAATGTATTGTGTACAGGTATACAATGTATTGTGTACAGGTATACAATGTATTGTGTACAGGTATACAATGTATTGTGTATAGGTATAGAATGTATTTTGTACAGGTATAGAATGTATTGTGTACAGGTATACAATGTATTGTGTGCAGGTATAGAATGTATTGTGTACAGGTATAGAATGTATTGTGTACAGGTATAGAATGTATTGTGTATAGGTATCGAATGTATTGTGTACAGGTATAGAATGTATTGTGTACAGGTGTAGAATGTATTGTGTGCAGGTATATAATGTATTGTGTACAGGTATAGAATGTATTGTGTACAGGTATAGAATGTATTGTGTACAGGTATAGAATGTAATGTGTATGTATAGAATGTATTTTGTACAAGTATAGAATGTATTGTGTACAGGTATAGAATGTATTGTGTATAGGTATAGAATGTATTGTGTACAGGTATAGAATGTATTGTAAATGTATAGAATATATTTTGTATAGGTATAGAATGTATTGTGTACAAGTATAGAATGTATTGTGTACAGGTATACAATGTATTGTGTACAGGTATACAATGTATTGTATATGTATAGAATGTATTGTGTACAGGTATAGAATGTATTGTGTGCAGGTATAGAATGTATTGTGTATAGGTATAGAATGTATTGTGTATAGGTATAGAATGTATTGTGTACAGGTATAGAATGTATTGTGTACAGGTATAGAATGTATTGTGTATAGGTATAGAATGTATTGTGTATAGGTATAGAATGTATTGTGTACAGGTATAGAATGTATTGTGTACAGGTATAGAATGTATTGTGTACAGGTATAGAATGTATTGTGTATAGGTATAGAATGTATTGTGTACAGGTATAGAATGTATTGTGTATAGGTATAGAATGTATTGTGTACAGGTATAGAATGTATTGTGTATAGGTATAGAATGTATTGTGTACAGGTATAGAATGTATTGTGTATAGGCATAGAATGTATTGTGTACAGGTATAGAATGTATTGTGTATAGGTATAGAATGTATTGTGTACAGGTATAGAATGTATTGTGTACAGGTATAGAATGTATTGTGTACAGGTATAGAATGTATTTTGTACAGGTATAGAATGTATTGTGTACAGGTATACAATGTATTGTGTACAGGTATAGAATGTATTTTGTACAGGTATAGAATGTATTGTGTACAGGTATAGAATGCATTGTGTAAAGGTATAGAATGTATTGTTTACAGGTATACAATGTATTGTGTATAGGTATCGAATGTATTGTGTACAGGTATAGAATGCATTGTGTACAGGTATAGAATGTAATGTGTGCAGGTATAGAATGTATTGTGTACATGTATAGAATGTATTGTGTACAGGTATAGAATATATTGTGTACAAGTATACAATGTATTGTGTACAGGTATAGAATGTATTATGTAAAGGTATAGAATGTATTGTGTACAGGTGTAGAATGTATTGTGTACAGGTATAGATTGTAATGTGTACAGGTATAGAATGTATTGTGTATAGGTATCGAATATATTGTGTACAGGTATAGAATGTATTGTTTACAGGTATAGAATGTATTGTGTACAGGTATAGAATGTATTGTGTACAGGTTTAGAATATATTGTGTACAGGTATACAATGTATTGTGTACAGGTATACAATGTATTGTGTACAGGTATAGAATGTATTGTGTATAGGTATAGAATGTATTGTGTACAGGTATAGAATGTATTGTGTATAGGTATCGAATGTATTGTGTACAGGTATACAATGTATTGTGTACAGGTATACAATGTATTGTGTACAGGTATACAATGTATTGTGTACAGGTATACAATGTATTGTGTATAGGTATAGAATGTATTTTGTACAGGTATAGAATGTATTGTGTACAGGTATACAATGTATTGTGTGCAGGTATAGAATGTATTGTGTACAGGTATAGAATGTATTGTGTACAGGTATAGAATGTATTGTGTATAGGTATCGAATGTATTGTGTACAGGTATAGAATGCATTGGTTACAGGTATAGAATGTATTGTGTGCAGGTATATAATGTATTGTGTACAGGTATAGAATGTATTGTGTACAGGTATAGAATGTATTGTGTACAGGTATATAATGTAATGTGTATGTATAGAATGTATTTTGTACAAGTATAGAATGTATTGTGTACAGGTATAGAATGTATTGTGTATAGGTATAGAATGTAATGTGTACAGGTATAGAATGTATTGTAAATGTATAGAATATATTTTGTATAGGTATAGAATGTATTGTGTACAAGTATAGAATGTATTGTTTACAGGTATACAATGTATTGTGTACAGGTATACAATGTATTGTATATGTATAGAATGTATTGTGTACAGGTATAGAATGTATTGTGTACAGGTATAGAATGTATTGTGTATAGGTATAGAATGTATTGTGTATAGGTATAGAATGTATTGTGTACAGGTATAGAATGTATTGTGTACAGGTATAGAATGTATTGTGTATAGGTATAGAATGTATTGTGTATAGGTATAGAATGTATTGTGTACAGGTATAGAATGTATTGTGTACAGGTATAGAATGTATTGTGTACAGGTATAGAATGTATTGTGTATAGGTATAGAATGTATTGTGTACAGGTATAGAATGTATTGTGTATAGGTATAGAATGTATTGTGTACAGGTATAGAATGTATTGTGTATAGGTATAGAATGTATTGTGTACAGGTATAGAATGTATTGTGTATAGGCATAGAATGTATTGTGTACAGGTATAGAATGTATTGTGTATAGGTATAGAATGTATTGTGTACAGGTATAGAATGTATTGTGTACAGGTATAGAATGTATTGTGTACAGGTATAGAATGTATTTTGTACAGGTATAGAATGTATTGTGTACAGGTATACAATGTATTGTGTACAGGTATAGAATGTATTTTGTACAGGTATAGAATGTATTGTGTACAGGTATAGAATGCATTGTGTAAAGGTATAGAATGTATTGTTTACAGGTATACAATGTATTGTGTATAGGTATCGAATGTATTGTGTACAGGTATAGAATGCATTGTGTACAGGTATAGAATGTAATGTGTGCAGGTATAGAATGTATTGTGTACATGTATAGAATGTATTGTGTACAGGTATAGAATATATTGTGTACAAGTATACAATGTATTGTGTACAGGTATAGAATGTATTATGTAAAGGTATAGAATGTATTGTGTACAGGTGTAGAATGTATTGTGTACAGGTATAGATTGTAATGTGTACAGGTATAGAATGTATTGTGTATAGGTATCGAATATATTGTGTACAGGTATAGAATGTATTGTTTACAGGTATAGAATGTATTGTGTACAGGTATAGAATGTATTGTGTACAGGTTTAGAATATATTGTGTACAGGTATACAATGTATTGTGTACAGGTATACAATGTATTGTGTACAGGTATAGAATGTATTGTGTATAGGTATAGAATGTATTGTGTACAGGTATAGAATGTATTGTGTATAGGTATCGAATGTATTGTGTACAGGTATACAATGTATTGTGTACAGGTATACAATGTATTGTGTACAGGTATACAATGTATTGTGTACAGGTATACAATGTATTGTGTATAGGTATAGAATGTATTTTGTACAGGTATAGAATGTATTGTGTACAGGTATACAATGTATTGTGTGCAGGTATAGAATGTATTGTGTACAGGTATAGAATGTATTGTGTACAGGTATAGAATGTATTGTGTATAGGTATCGAATGTATTGTGTACAGGTATAGAATGCATTGGTTACAGGTATAGAATGTATTGTGTGCAGGTATATAATGTATTGTGTACAGGTATAGAATGTATTGTGTACAGGTATAGAATGTATTGTGTACAGGTATATAATGTAATGTGTATGTATAGAATGTATTTTGTACAAGTATAGAATGTATTGTGTACAGGTATAGAATGTATTGTGTATAGGTATAGAATGTATTGTGTACAGGTATAGAATGTATTGTAAATGTATAGAATATATTTTGTATAGGTATAGAATGTATTGTGTACAAGTATAGAATGTATTGTTTACAGGTATACAATGTATTGTGTACAGGTATACAATGTATTGTATATGTATAGAATGTATTGTGTACAGGTATAGAATGTATTGTGTACAGGTATAGAATGTATTGTGTATAGGTATAGAATGTATTGTGTATAGGTATAGAATGTATTGTGTACAGGTATAGAATGTATTGTGTACAGGTATAGAATGTATTGTGTATAGGTATAGAATGTATTGTGTATAGGTATAGAATGTATTGTGTACAGGTATAGAATGTATTGTGTACAGGTATAGAATGTATTGTGTATAGGTATAGAATGTATTGTGTACAGGTATAGAATGTATTGTGTACAGGTGTAGAATGTATTGTGTACAGGTGTAGAATGTATTGTAAAACTTTTGTTGTATTTAAACTGATTTTGATGGTGGTGACGTATGCCATGTATAAAGCAAGAATTTTGGAAAGAAGAGCCATAACAAATAATAAGAAGAAATATTTCATATCAAAGATATATTGAAAGAGTTTGTCAATGCTTTGTAAGCTGCTTGTGTAAAGGGATACATTAAATAGAAGTTGACTTTTGGAAATATTATAAATAGATGAATAAATATATATATGTAAATATATATATATATATTTATATATGTATGTATATATATATATATATATATATATATATATATATATATATATATATATATATATATATCTATATAGATATATATATATATATATATATCTATATATATATACGTACGTACGTACGTATGTACGTACATACATACATACATACATACATACATACATACATACATACATACATACATACATACATACATACATACATACAAATGAATAAATGTACAAATGAAAACTGGATGATCTAAACAAAATTCAACTCCAAAGTTCTAAGTAGCTCCTTTGCCCTGTTAGCATGTATATCATCACGAGGTCAGCAATTGATTAGTGTGATTTATAATAACTATATGTTTGTATTCATCGGTCATTAAATGATATAACTGTTTCCCTTGTATACAGGAGTCTGAGTACATTCCACCATCTATGGGATGCTGTGGTAGATGTGTAGTTACATATTGTGTGGATAATGGCGTCAGAAAGAATGTAAGTCCATTATTACTTGCTGTACGGTGATTTAATGTGGTCCTGGTTTTATGTCTAAGCTGTTACAACTTGTCATGCCTATGAAATGTGGGGATTCATACCCTTGTTGTACAATGCCATGATAATGCATGTATATACACATCACTTTGTTTAATCTTTGCGACAAATTCAAATTTGACCGAATGGTGGCTATATATGTGGTCAAAAAGCAATATGTACTGATTCAAATCAATAGGTACTGAATAACATAGAAACTATAATACATATTATCAGGTGAAAGCTGTCTATAAGACCTTGACCTTGATCTTTGGAGTACTTATCAAAGGCAAGCCTGTTATTGTATATCTATTATAGAACTAGTTATTGCATATCACCGGCACTTTTGTAGTATTCATTTCTTGCCAATTTCTTTAAGTCATGTTTTACAGGTATAGTATGAGAAACAAAATATATACAAAGGTTAATTTTGGAGCTTATATCAGTTTTACTTAATGGCAGCTATATCGGAGTAAAAAATAATTATCTGCTGCATAACTAAGAAACTATGATACACAGACACTCAATTCATCCCATTATATGGTGTAAATTGTGTTTTAAGATCTTGACCATCGATCCAGTTATCAATATCAATAATTTCTTGCATATCGCAGAAAATTTGTAATATTTATTTGTTTTCATCAGTGTCTTTTATGTCAGGACACTATTGTCAAATAAAAGAGAGAAACTTCTCTCGCCTTAGACATTATTATTATAGCACCTTGTCAAAGAAGGACATTAGTGCATAGATAGCATATGTGGGTATCATACACATACATGCATATGGATTAAGGAGAAGCATCTCCAAAGAAAGGACTGCATATAAGCACAAACAAATAATTTAAGGTAGATTAAAGCATGGATGGTTTGATGGTGGGGATGACACAAATGCTTTACTCAGTTCTCCAAAATATATTGATCCACCTCCAACCTCTGCTGATGTTCATTTTTGGAGATCCTGCAAATATTCCATTCCATTGTTCATTTTGACCATTTCAGGTTGGGGATGAGTGGCGAGATCCAATGCCTAAAAATCCATGTGACAAAAAAGAATGTAAAACAAATGGTGATGGTATTCCAAGAGTGTATCCCTATTATGTGTCATGTCCTCAAATAGACTGTCCACCACCGGTAAGTAAATTACAGCTATATGTCTAGTAAACTGTCCACCACTGGTAAGTACATTACAGTCTATATATCTAGTAGAGTGTCCACCACTGGTAAGTAAATTACAGTCTATATATCTAGTAGAGTGTCCACCACTGGTAAGTAAATTACAGTCTATATATCTAGTATAGTAGGCTGTCCACCACTGGCAAGTAAATTACAGTCTATATGTCCAGTAGACTGTCCACCACTGGAAATTAATTACAGTCTATATATCTAGTATAGTAGTTTGTCCACCACTGGTAAGTAAATTACATTCTGTATGTCAAGTAGACTGCACATCACTGGTAGGTAAATTATACTCTATATGTCTAGTATAGTAGTCTATCCACCACTGGTAAGTAATTTACAGTCTATATGTCCAGTAGACTGTCCACCACTGGAAAGTAAATTACAGTCTATATGTCCAGTAGACTGTCCACCACTGGTAGGTAAATTACAGTGTCCACCACTGGTAAGTAAATTACAATCTATATGTCTAGTAGACTCTACGCCACTGGTAAGTAAATTACAGTCTATATGTCAAGTAGTCTATCCACCACTGGTAAGTAAATTACAGTCTATATGTCTAGTAGACTTTCCACCTTTGGTAAGTAATATTTTTACACTATCTTGCTTATCAAACTATAAGAAGATTCCTAATCATAGACCGAAACCAAATGACACCACGAATACTGTGTCCTCTGAATACGTTATTTATCTCTGTCTATCTCTTGACTCTCCTAATATGTCATATTTTTGTTTTCCATTTACAGGCAACAACCATCAATGGTACTTGTTGTCCTTCTTGCAGTAAGTGTTTATTAAAGCTTAACTGTCGAATATTTAAAATTGAGACATAATAGATGTACAGCTTTCTCCAAGGTTGAAGCATAGTTCAGGTTATTACATGGAACATAATAAATTACTATAGCTGAGTGAACATTAGAAATTTGCTACAATATGTATCAATTACGGCTGTGTGTCCGATCGTGATGGTAAATATCCAACAGATTATATATCTACATGCAAGAATTCTTAAAACTTAAAAACACATAAATTAGAAAAGGAAGTTGGAAATTCAAATTGCAATTTTGTCATCGTGACCATTCCACAGACCATACTTATTGAAAGGTAAACTGACGTCTGTAGAGTTTAAATAAAGGTGTATCAAGTGTATTCTTCTTCACCGTTGAAGTGTACATCCACACTGACAAAACTAATCAAAGTGATTTTTTCATGACAAAGAAACTCCTCGTTAATTAACATATTCGTTTGTTTATGTTACAGGTGCTCCCCGTCAACAAGTGTGTAAACGAAGCACAGACAACATTGAGATCGAACTGAAAGACTGCCTTAGTAATGGGACTGTTGAAGTCGGTATTTGTGATGGTAGATGCGACAGTAAGTCATCATACTCATTTCAGAGTAACGCAGTGGAGATGAACTGTAAGTGTTGTGAACCAAGCGTCACCAGTAAACGACAAGTCGATCTGAAATGTAGAGACGGGAGTACGCAGTCAGCCGAATACGACTTCATAGAGAGCTGTACATGCCATGACTGCCAGCACAGTGCACCACGTACTACGCAACAACTACCTGTAGTAACAATGCCATATGATTCGCCTTAAAACCACATTACAATCATTTAATACCTATATGTATTTAGAGTTTTGGTTATTTTGATTACACGCTATGACTTTTGATTTTTGCCGCACATACGAAGTTTGAAACTACAAGTTTGTTTTATAGACCAGATTTAAACTGAATGCCTCCCGTAAGGGCGAAACCATATTTTGTTTGGTCCTGCGCAAATTGTTGGCATGCAAAATTCTGATCTATAGCTATTACGCATGATCTACCCCTTAATTGATATATTAATTATATGAAAATATGTGAAATTTGAAGATTGCATACCGAACATATTGCCTAATTATCGAATATCATTTGCATATTTAAGAAATTAGACTGTACATGAAGAGGGCAAGCTCCAAGTTTTGTATAATTTGGTACATACATTAATGATATCAGTGTGCACATGTCTCATAAAGCTTACTGATGTAAAACTTAGTTTTAATGAGTCATTTACATAATTATTGATTTTCAGTAATCAGACTATATCTTACAAATGCAATTCAATAAAATTTGGTACATCAAACATAACTAATTGCATATGATATGTTGCATTCCAACAATTATCGTGTGTAGGAACGACAATGTAAAGATTTTGTCCTAATGGAATGCATTCAGTTTAAATCAGATTACAAATAATAATGTTGATTGAAGTGGCATCTACCCAGCATGTACTGAATGTACGCAATACATATCGACCTTATGGTAACGACGACTCACTGTTGCTATGGGAAACGGGCCATTTTTGACATTGAGAATATTGCTTTACCTATACCAAATCATTTTTGCATTGTGTCTCAGTGTTAAGATAATAAAGTCTAAAATTCACTCACTGTCACGGTTTTGGGACATGATGATGTTATTCAACGATTGTTGGTGTTTAAGCAATTTGCTTGGGGTCGTTTTCAATAGGTTTGGAAGTCGATAGTTGTGGGTGACGTAGACCTTGAATGTAGAACCCTACGTCGACCAGTTAGTAATCAGACGACAGTCTTAGTCTCCGATTTACTTATTTGTCCTGTAGTAAGTTATGCTGTTACGCCACTCCCTTGATTTAAATACAAAACTAAAGCATTGCCATTATAATATTTAATCACATTACACTAATATAAAGTTGGTTGTTTTCACAAAGAAAGTATCATGGACACTGTCCCACTACCGAATTCGATTTCTGGATTCAATAACAGTTCATGTCGTGCGTTTGTCAGTCTATGACTTGGGTTTGTCAGTCTATGTCTTGGGTTTGTCAGTCTATGTCTTGGGTTTGTCAGTCTATGACTTGGGCGCGTAAACATGAGCGCATTCCAATATTCGAGACACTTTTTGCTCCAGATAAGTTTCATATGTTCGATTCAAAAAGACACTTAAATTTAATGGAAAATGTCATCTAGTTTGCACTGAGTACTGGGAGAAAATTATAAGTGAGAGATCTATATATGTTTTCCTAATCATGCTACTACTACGAATGTATCATTTCCACGTACTGAGCTTTGGCGATAACACTGACAAATGCAGCAGTGTTACATAACATACATACATACATACATACATACATACATACATACATGCATGCATGCATACATACATACATACATGCATGCATACATACATGCATGCATGCATGCATGCATGCATGCATACATACATACATACATACATACATACATACATACATACATACATACATACATACATACATTTGCGAATCTGAAATCAATGATAAATCAAAGCTTCAGTATGACTTCATCTTTTTCCAAAAAACCGAGTTTCTCCGAAAACTACGACAGTGAGTGTATAATTAATAATTGTAATGTATCTTAAAATCCAAAGAAAATTTCACCGTATTTAGTGAATAATTGCCACTGAACCATGACGAAACCTCAGATACATTTGTTAAGGGTAGAATTTCAAAATTACATGCAACTACGACTAGACAAATAGCTTTTCATAGTATATGATACTAGTGTAGAAGATATGACTTTGACGCCTACGTGTAGGCAGCGATTTAGACTCTAGTATTCAAGAGGTGACTTTGGCTTGCATGTAAGAATTGACTTAGATTCACGTATATAAGAAGTGACTTAGACTCCATGTAAGAATTGACTTAAAATCTCGTATATAAGTGACTTAGACTCATGTATACGAATTACTCTCGAAAGACTTGTGCTATTCATTGCATATTTTGTAACGTAACTATCCTTTTTGAAATAATTTGAGTTTTTTTTTTCTTGACGCCATTAAATTTGTTTATAATGCCAGATTTGGTTGCAAGATAAATGAGGTTTTCATACAATTGTTCTTATTAACACTTACCCTTGTAAAACGTTCAATATTTACAAAATCTACTTTGCTATCGATTTCGCAGTTGACAACAAATACTCACAGCATATGCGTATATAAATATATTGTGTCATGTAATGCTATTCTTGGGATGTATTACAAGTTAACGTTATAATGAAATGCAAGTAATACATCCATTGACAACTTTCATATTGTACTACATTTCTATACGTCAATGCTATAGACTTTGTTTCTTATTCCAACACTTGTCCAATGGCGTTTCTTCGCGCTCTAGGGGGCGCTATACATTTCTAGGCACAAAAACCAAAGATAATTTTCTTCCAACTAAACTGGACGTGGTTTCCTTGAAGCTGAATTTGCGGTAGATTATTAATTTTTGAATAAATATCGGATAATAATGCAACAAATTGTGTCACAGTTTTTACTCTCAATAGACAACTCGATCGACGTGTCAACATGTCATTAATTTATCATTGGACGTAACATACATTCGGTACATAGTGTATTTTTAGAAAATGTATGTAGCTCTGAGTACAGACAGTGTTGCCCTTGGGTTTCACTCGATCGTGTGAAATGACATTTCTGTCTCAAAGATGGCCATATTTTCACTCCATACTAACAAAACCAGAGACATAACACACACCAGGATCCTGTATAAGCATTGCTATTCTTTCACAATGCAATAAAAATAGGCTTCTGCTTTAAAAAGATACACATGAAGATTGTAATGGCTTCAATTGTTTACTTTAAATAAAAAATTAGGTAACTTTACCCTTTTCTCAAACCTGGGGTAGTGAAAAGGACTTCTCTCATCATGTGAACCCTCCCCTTTATTGCCGTCTGTGGCAGTTGAGCACCCTCCCATCCCCACCATACGATGACCACAATATATAATTGAAGTGATATCAAATATATTCAATAAAGGACACAGGCCTAACTAATCTAAATATAAACGACACCGGTCTACCTAATCTAAATATAAAGCAACTGTATACAATACAGGACAACATTCAGATTTGGACAGGGGTAATACCTCATTAATTCTTAAATTAGGTCACAAATGTTGTCAGCAATATTATCGATTCATTGTGTCAATAGGGATAGTGTAAGACAGGTACAATCCCTTGATTCAGATGTAATACTAACTTATATCAGTCAACCTAAAGATGGTGTTGCATATTGCTCAGCCTGTGACTGATTACTATTCGCAATTTATTGACTCAGTTGTCCATACATGGACTGACTTTATGTTTTCCCTATCGTTTTCAGTAGGCCAAATAGTATCATAGCAGTTGTTTTATTCATGAACTGGCCAACATAAACAATTAGTGTTTATTACAAATGTGGAAATACCACAAATAAACCAATAACCAGGAATCTATAAAAGTATGTGAAACTGATTTCACTCCGTGTACAAATGATATCCTAACTGAAGTACGTAATTACATCATCATCGCAAACCACGACCGTTTTACGGCACCGTCCTTAACAAGCCGGTCCCGACTTGTATTTGACAGTGTAGTGGAAGAAATAATAACTCTGGTTTGTGAGAATGAATTACATTCGCTAATGATGTACATCTACAGTGGCCCGCAAATGAAAAGACAAAACAAATATTTTTAACAATTTTTTTTTAACTTTCGACACAAAAATCTTTAATAGTTATATCAAAAGTTCCAAAACAAAACATTTTTCAGGCGCACAATTTGATTTGAAACAAGACAAATTTAAACTGTAAACATGCAACATATAATTTGGAAACAACACAAACTAAATGTGTTGACGCATAGAGATGTGTACATTTAGTCAAGAAAAGAACCAATATTCTTTATGCCATGGGCCTAACTCTAAACATTAGCCCGATGTCAGAATTTTCAGGGGGTGGGGGTGGGAGGAGAGGGGCTGAACCTATGAGAAAAGTTGTCGGTTCATGTAAAATCTTTGAATTTGAATGGGCAAGCTTGAAATCTTTAGTGCCTGAATGGGAAGAGGGTAGACTGAAAGTTCAGCAACAGGAGAGGGATGGTAAGGACGTCCCTAGCGACATATTTTACAGTACAAGGGTAGTTGTACACTGTATAAGAATATAGCATGTCTGACAAATTACTGAAGGACAGGTGGATGGACGGAACCCATTTTAATAGTCCTCTAATAATAGTAATAGGAACTGAATACAAAATATCAATGAACTTACAATGTTAGGTTAAATACAAACTATCCATGAACTTTACAATGCTAGGTCAAGTACAAACTATCCGTGAACTTACAATGCTAGGTCAAGTACAAACTATCCGTGAACTTACAATGCTAGGTCAAGTACAAACTATCCATGAACTTACAATGCTAGGTCAAGTACAAACTATCCGTGAACTTTACAATTATGGGTCAAGTACAAAATATCAATGAACTTACAATGTTAGGTTAAATACAAACTATCCGTGAACTTACAATGCTAGGTCAAGTACAAACTATACGTACATTTTACAATGCTAGGTCAAGAACAAACTATATACATACATCTACAACTATATAACTATATATATAACTATATATAACTATATATATATATATATATATATATATATATATATATATATATATATATATATATGTGTGTGTGTGTGTGTGTGTGTGTGTGTGTGTGTGTTCTTCCGTATTTTGAGGTTATATGAGAAAAATCAGAATGTCGTAGTACAGTCACAGTATTTATGTGACTTTACACATCTTGATGGCTTTGTCTTTTTTTCGTTTTGATATCTACGAAGAGATCAAAGATAAACTCGAAAATCTCTGCCAGCGTGACGATAGACATACCAACCCATAAACCAACAGCGCCCCCTAAGTCCGCCAGTAGTTGCATGTGCTGAAAGAGATAGTCAAGTAGCCCTTAGATACATGTACAAGTATGAAGTCCGTATACAATTTTTACACTGATCAGTTAAGACTATAGTCCATATGCCAAATCCAACCTCTAATTATAGTATGATGTCCTTGTCTAGATCTGTGTCCCATTTCAGATTTGTATAGGGGACGAATAAGAAATCGGCAATGCGGAGGGGGGGGGGGAGCCTGAAAATTCTGATGTTCTGACAGGGGGTGTCACATAATATTTTACTTGTGATTTGAACCAAATCTAACCCCAAGAGCAGCCGTTTATGAAGTGCATTTTTCAAATTTTCTTGCGGCTTTGCCACAATAAGTTCTTACACTTGATCTATGTTGAAATATCATGAGGTGGGCGACCGCCAGAGAATGTGTTTGCAATTGTGTCTGCCTTAATCTCGTGACGGCTATTGACGGGTTTTCAATTATGTGTATGGTTTGAAATTGTACGCCTCTAAATGGCCTCCTATATGTGCTTGTAGGGCTTTGCCTTAGCCCCGCTAGCTACGCATCGCCAAGTAAAGGTTACAGCTCAATGTGTAGGGGGGGAACTACCATATAATTCTATATAAGTAACAATGCCTGTAGCCTGGGGAGGGGGTTACGGAAATCACTGGGTCCATTCCGGTGGGGGGGGGGGTGGCATGATATTTTTTACATAATGAAGGGGGTAGCGAAATAAAAATTAACAAAATATTAATCTCATCACAAAGACATGCAAGAGAAATTCACCCTGTAATGGCTTACTGTTGTTTAGTAACTTCAATTAAATAATGGTAATTTCTTAATTGTTATTGCCATTATTGTTAAGTCTTATGTGACATTATTATATGTATACATATGCATACGTTATGTAATTTCAAATTGCCAAATTGAATATTATCCATGCAGTTATAATGTTGTTTCAGAAACAAATAAGATTCATTTTGAACAAAAGTACATAATCTTACTGGATAGGCAGGTTCTTGAGTGGTATAAAAATAGTTGAGTTCTTCAAAGTAAACATTGACCTTAACAAGGTTGTTCCTAACAGGTAGAAGAGAAGCATGTAAACATGTACACTCGAACAGATTAACATTGTCATGTAAATATATATAAACCAACTTGACCAATGTCAAACATACGATGTATCAACAATGGTTTACAATGAGAGAGAGAGAGAGAGAGAGAGAGAGAGAGAGAGAGAGAGAGAGAGAGAGAGAGAGAGAGAGAGAGAGAGAGAGAGAGAGAGAGAGAGAGGTGTAAGCATTTAATTGTGTCATCTTTGATATCCGTCAAAATGAGATATTTCAATGATTGATCATTTACCTCACATACTCGTCATCTATCAGGTTTGCTAGAGAAGGGTTGTTTTCATGACGTAGACGTGCAATGAGATATGGCTGAAATATAGATATGATAAATCATAATGAGCAACACTTACAAGTTACAATACTATCAATGAATGGGATAAATTATAATTAAATAACCCTTTTTGTTTGATAATTCACAATCAATCAACCAACCAACCAACCAACCAACCAACCAACCAAAAAACCAATCAACAAACTATCAAACCAACCAATCACCCACCCACCCCATACACACTATCCCGCCCTTCCTCCCTTTACTCACTCATCAACCAATCACTCAATCAATCACTCACTCTTTTGCTCATCCTCTAGTCAGACAGACAGACAGACAGACAGACAGACAGACAGTCACTCACTCACTCACTCACTCACTCACTCACTCACTCACTCACTCACTCACTCACTCCCTCACTCACTCACTCACTCACTCACCCACTCACCCACTGACTGACTGACTGACTGACTGACTGACTGACTGACTGACTCACTCACTCACTCACTCACTCACTCACTCACCAATCCAAAATGTGAATTAATAATTTTATTGTGTAATATTGCAAAAAGAACATTCATCATGTTTACCATATAGTTTTGAGAGGGCCATTGGAACTGCGATACGACTTGAGAATATATATCCTCACTGAAAATAAACACATTTTATTGTTTTAGTTAGACAGACGTAGGTTAGGCACACACAGTACATGATATCACTAACCGGTAGGGAACAGGTAGTATTAACAGGTATGAAACAGGTATGGTAAACATGTATGGAACAGGTATGGGCAACATGTATGGAACATGTATGGTAAACAGGTATAATTAACAGGTATGGAACTGTAATTAAGCAGGAATGGTATGGGGTCTAACTGAGAAAAATAACCATTTCAAAGTTGAAATACCATGTATGGGTGATTAATTCGAAAGTTTTGAATGCAATCAGTATCATGAGTTTTTTAATTGGTTAAACAAGTTTCAGTAGTTGTATTCAAACATCCCATCACATGAATACGCTGTCTAAGCTTGTCACTAAATATTTCAAGACTTTATTATTTCAATAAATCATTTCATCTTCTGTCATGTGGTTTAAACAAGAATGAATAATTGATAATATTTCTCTTGTAATACAAAATAACCCTGCTATATTTGTTTAAAAATGGGTTTCACTTACTTGCAGGGCGATTTACAAGTACAGTCCAGGTTGCCATATTCATTAAGGTATTGCACAACCCACTGACAGATAGCTGAGGTATATAAAGAAACAATAACGCATGTTAGATGTTAGAATATTACAAGATTGTATATTTGTAAGTTTTTGCTTGGTCTCCCTCTCCTCCCTATCCATACAGGTTTCCATTAATGAGACACTTATAATTATACATGTACTATGTGAATAAACTGAAAGAATGGTTACCTTGTTTGGGGTTGTCTTCAAAGTTACCACATACAGGAAATGGCAGTTCGTCAGATGTAAGACCAACACAACCACAAAGTTTATATAGATGTCTTTGAAGGCATTCGTATTGGCAAGCCTAGATTGATTGATTGATTGAGACACTGATAGTCAGTAATCAAGATATATATTAAATGTTCAGGTTAGCATTCCGTCAAATAATAATTAAATAATCAAAAACTATTATACAAAAAACCTAATTTTAATACTGATCAAGTTTATTTAAATATTAACCACCCTTAGTAAGGTAGTTTGTTATGCTGACTTCACAAAAGGGGTGGTCATTTTATGAACATTCGTTGCCATGGCAACCAAATCACCATAATCTGTGGATTATTTTTTCCACATTTTGTCATACAATATGGAAATAAAATAAAATCTAGTAAAAATATTCCTTGTTTTTGGCATGTATGAGTCGGTGCTATCTAATGTAACACAAATTGAGTGAAATAGGCTAGCTGTTTTCATGGAAACATACAGAAGGATACTGTTTTGGTAAAATATTTTCTGCTGACAAAATAATGTTATGAATATAATAATAATCAGGTTTAGTTGCATATTGACCACACAAAGTGGGGTAGTCTCTTATACTGAGTTCAAAAAATGTTAACATTCTATGAAAATCAGTTACCATGGTAATAAAATCATGTACCTTCCCGTAAATTCTACAAGGTTCAATGCACGTTCAAATAATATATGCTACTGTCAATGAAACAGTGACACTACAATGTGATATTTCATTATATTCCTGAATGTACATTTCTTCGAATATTTTCATACTTAGCACATAAATTTGAAGATAAGACCCTGACTTGTAAACACTATTGTTATAGTCCATTCAATAACTGTGACCCAGGTATTACATTTTCTGCAGAAAACAAATGTGCCAGTACATAGTCTCAGGACAGCAGCTTTCAAACAAACAGCATTCTGAATTTCTCTTCAATCGGGGACTTCATTTGTAACTTGAAAGATTAAGGAATGCTCGCGAGTAAAATTCGACTACGTGTGGTCACATTGATTGCTATGCTGTCTGTCAGTCACACAATATTTGCCTATTTCAAGACAGAGATGTACTGCAATCGAGGTCCTCATATCAGACATTGAAACACTCTAACCCCTCAGCAAGTAAGCCAAAGTGTAAATGTACGAGCCTCATAATGTATACATTGTGATCATAAGTAGATGTACACACCTCAGTGCTAAACTTTTTTTTATGAAGCTAGGGAGCCAAAAGTGCAAAAGCACATATGCATGTACTGTAAATTCAGTAGCTGCATTCAATACATTCTTCAATTCTCAAAAAAAGATGTGCCCTCTCTCTATTGCTATGGCAACTGTTCTTGACGACAGACCATATCCTACAACCACTCTTTCAATTTTAAAGTGAATCATTTTCAATGTTTTAAAACGAACTGAAAAGGTGAAGGAAAATAGTGATCACATACATCTAGTACTTTTTTCTCAGTGACATAAATCTGTGATGGTATTTCTACACTCCTTTAATTATGTGATTATCATTATTATATAATATTTAGCCCCTACACTTGTAATATTAATAATTAAATAATATATAAATAATGATAATTTTAATAATGATTAAGTTTATTGCACATTGACCACCCTACATGGTGAAGTTTGTTTCATTTAATGAACATCCGTTGCCATGGTAACCGAAATCACCACAATATGCTAACTATTTTTCCAAAATTTGACATAAAACATGTAAAAAATGAAATTTAGTTCAAAAATTTCCTTGTTTTTGGTACGTTTAGGTTGGTGCTATCTGTTGTAACTTAAAGTGTCTAAATAGTAGACCTGTTTCCATGGAAACGTACACTAGGCCTGAAAATGTTGTTTTGATTAAATACATATGCATCTGATAAATAAGGTTATAAATTTAATAATAATCTATTTTATTTGCATATTGACCATCCTACATAAGTACAAAACTATAAAAGTATTCCAATAGTTTTTTATGAGTTTTCCTTTTATCCAGCAGCTAACTGTAATCATGCAATGTACAAACAAAATTCCCGTGTAAAGTTAGGATTATACCCAACATTATTGAAAATATGGTAATGTTTTCTGATCTTCTTGGACACATTTTGATTTTTGATGAAAGTTAAGTTAAATTTTTTGACAAAATAGTTTTATGTAGAACATCTCATTTTATTTTTCCAATCACACATATATATGTAACATACATAATGTATGTACAGAATTACGTAATGTACACAACATTCATACGTAACGAACATAGCATGCATACATTTATACGTAACATACTTACATACATACATACGTACATACATACATACATACATACATACATACATACCCCCACACACACACATACATACATACATACATACATACATACATACATACATACATACATACATTACATACATACATACATTACATACATACATACATACATACATACATACATACATACATACTCATCTTCCACATCACGTTTTTTTAATACAAATACTGCAAAGCCAAGCTGATCGGTTAAGATTAAGTCTACTTCCTTCTTCTATGGATAAAGGGAATGCCGAACACCGAAAACGGACGAAGGTTTGAATAAGTTTCCAACAACAATTTAATGTAAGGTGCCTTTCTGGCTGAAGAAGGTTTTTAAATTGAGTATAAGTGCGTAATTTTGATTTCCTTATAAGCTTGGCTTTCCATTGCTGCTTTAGTATATCTGAAATTCTAGTTGCATAGTTAGAAAAATATTTTTTTTTATTTCCTATTTATTGTGTTATCCATGCATAGCCAAACCCATAAGAGAGTAAAGTATTCTTTATAGTTGTCGCGCATGTATGTCTGCCTAAATCATCAAGGTTACATAACATAATATAAGCTTGCCTTGGGAGGCGATGATGAGGCATTGCTAAAATATTTTCCCAGTAACGTATACAGTGCTCTAAAAAGTGTGATAAAAGACAGGGAGGCGACCACATTCACCAATCACCACCTCAATGCAAGCATGACTTTGTAGCCCCAAAGATTTCCGGCACCATATTCTATGGACTTTTTCAATTACATCAAAGTGTTGAAAGCCCCACATTTCTGAGCCAAAGCAGAGAATTGGTAAAATAATTGTATCGAAAAGTTTGAAATGGCTGTCTAATGGAAAGAATTCGAGTTTCCACCTTGTAGCAGACAACACATTCAATACTTTATTGGCTTAGGTTTGTACCGCTTTGGAATAGGTGTTCCCAGAAGAAAGAAGCAGGCCGAGATACTTATAGTATGAAACAACACTTACAGGGTTATTGCCAAAATAGTTTTATAAGTTTTAGGGGCAGCGTGGAAGGAAGGCTTAGGGCGAGAGTGACCTAGACTGGGGAAGACTGTTCCAAATTAAAGGAACAGTGCAAGAAAAGGAATGTTCACCGAGCTGCTTAGTGACAAATTGTATCTTTAGGATTGGGTGTCGGAAGAAGACCTAAGTTATCGATGGGGAGCATAAAGGTGAAGAAGATGAGAAAGATATTCAGAAACGGTCACATCCAACGCATCATAACAAACAGAAGAAACCATGTATTGTATGTGAGAGTTGATCGGTAGCCAATGCAAAGAGTGTAGAAGTGGTTCAACATTGAACTTTGTAAGTTCTTGGCAAACAAAGTAACATTAAGGCAGACACAAGTACATACTATCACCTACAACTTGTGGTGAATTGCTGAGAAAAATATCGTCACAACTAATCGAAAATCTATAACAAACATAATGACGGTTTTCACATCTTTGGATCCGAATGTTAATCCAAAAATAATATTCTGTCGACACCTGACCTGACCTGATTTATTGACAAGTCAAGATGATGGGTAGGGGTGAAAACGGACGACACCATTCATTGATGACAAGTTGTGATGACACTCAATCGAACAAAAAATTGATCTATATATTTGAATGAATTGTGATGTTTAATTCATATGTCATAATTGATATCTCGACGTCAATATTTGACGCATCCCTTGCGTATTATAAACTCGTATGTATCATTTTGATATTAAACCTTCCTTGAATTTCGATCAATGTTAGCCATATACATGTTATAACTTGTACAATACATACTGATGAAATTAATAGATAAAACCCGATTTTCATTAAATTGAATGAAGTAGAAAAATAGTCCCCTGCCCAATGATTTGACTAGCTTATTATCCCTAACAACAGAAACGATGACACCGCAGTTTGGCCATGATTTGTACTTTACAAATTATCTCCAACAACATAAAGTAAAACACTTTCCGTTAATTTTCAAAGTAGATTTAAATATGGAATATGTGTATGATTATTCCTAGTAAGTCTAGTGTCAGCTGAACTCCATCAATTCCGACAGAATAAATACAACACAATGAAGTTACAGAAAGTCCTTTAAATAGATGCAATCCCTCATTTTTCATCTATGTACAGTATAATATATCAAACGTACAATAACATGACTACCTAGAGATATATTGTAGAATACACGATTACCTACCTAATCCATATACTGTAGAATACACGATTACCTACCGATATACTGTAGAATACACGATTACCTACCGATATACTGTAGAATACACGATTACCTACCTAATGCATATACTGTAACATACACGATTACCTACCGATATACTGTAGAATACAAGATTACCTACTGATATACTGTAGAATACACGATTACCTACCGATTTACTGTAGAATACACGATTACCTACCGATTTACTGTAGAATACACGATTACCTACCTAATGCATATACTGTAGAATACACGATTACCTACCGATATACTGTAGCATACACGATTACCTACCGATATACTGTAAAATACACGATTACCTACTGATATACTGTAGAATACAAGATTACCTACCGATATACTGTAGAATACACGATTACCTACCTAATGCATATACTGTACAATACACGATTACCTACCTATATTCTGTAGAATACACGATTACCTACCGATATACTGTAGAATACACGATTACCTACCGATATACTGTAGAATACACGATTACCTACCGATATACTGTAGAATACACGATTACCTACCTAATGCATATACTGTAGAATACACGATTACCTACCGATATACTGTAGAATACACGATTACCTACCGATTTACTGTAGAATACACGATTACCTACCTAATTCATATACTGTAGAATACACGATTACCTACCGATATACTGTAGAATACACGATTACCTACCGATATACTGTAGAATACAAGATTACCTACTGATATACTGTAGAATACACGATTACCTACCGATTTACTGTAGAATACACGATTACCTACCAAATGCATATACTGTAGAATACACGATTACCTACCGATATACTGTAGCATACACGATTACCTACCGATATACTGTAGAATACACGATTACCTACCTAATGCATATACTGTAGAATACACGATTACCTACCTAATGCATATACTGTAGAATACACGATTACCTACCGATATACTTTAGAATACACGATTACCTACCGATTTACTGTAGAATACACGATTACCTACCTAATGCATATACTGTAGAATACACGATTACCTACCTAATGCATATACTGTAGAATACACGATTACCTACCGATTTACTGTAGAATACACGATTACCTACCTAATGCATATACTGTAGAATACACGATTACCTACCGATTTACTGTAGAATACACGATTACCTACCGATTTACTGTAGAATACACGATTACCTACCTAATGCATATACTGTAGAATACACGATTACCTACCGATTTACTGTAGAATACACGATTACCTACCTAATGCATATACTGTAGAATACACGATTACCTACCTAATGCATATACTGTAGAATACACGATTACCTACCTAATGCATTTACTGTAGAATACACAATACCTACCTAATGCATATACTGTAGAATACACGATTACCTACCGATTTACTGTAGAATACACGATTACCTACCGATTTACTGTAGAATACACGATTACCTACCTAATGCATATATTGTAGAATACACGATTACCTACCGATTTACTGTAGAATACACGATTACCTACCTAATGCATATACTGTAGAATACACGATTACCTACCGATATACTGTAGAATACACGATTACCTACCTAATGCATATACTGTAGAATACACGATTACCTACCGATTTACTGTAGAATACACGATTACCTACCGATTTACTGTAGAATACACGATTACCTACCTAATGCATATACTGTAGAATACACGATTACCTACCGATTTACTGTAGAATACACGATTACCTACCTAATGCATATACTGTAGAATACACGATTACCTACTGATATACTGTAAAATACACGATTACCTACTGATATACTGTAGAATACACGATTACCTACCGATACACTGTAGAGCATATGATTTCATAAGGGCATCCTTAATTAGAATAAATGATTACCTACCGACATACTGTAGGATGCTTTCAACTCTTCAGTTGTTGTCTTGCTTGTACAGTTTCCATACGGGTGTTCAAGTCGCTTTATACGTTTCTAGAAGACACCATGATATATTTCAAGAAATGACAACCTAGATAAGCACTATCAGGTCATTCATAGAAGATCATTAGAAAGACTGCTTCGATTCGTTATAACGTTTGATGGTTATTTCATCCGCATTGCAGTACTATAAAGGCCTAATAAAAAAATTGTGTGGTTCCGATTATGCTCAATTTTAAAATAGGTTGGATAGGTAGATTTTTTTTAAAATTTCATTATATTTTATTTCATGTGTGAGTGTTTTCCATTGTTTTCCAAATGGTCTCCACGTGTTATATATTTCTTCCAATCAGATGTACAGCCATTACAGATTGGAAGAACCGTTTTATATTGTCTTTTTAAGTTGATGTCGGTTTCCGCATCCACTATTTCCCGTGAGACTTCCCAATTTTCGCGATTTCATTATTTTTTTCTCGAAAAAAAATAAAAACAAAGTTTAGGCCTAATAAGAATACTTATAAATATGCCAATGTAAGTTAGAATAGAGGGCATACATATTAAGTAATGAAACGCTATCAACTGACATTATATAGGTCTAACACACTCCCTACATTTTGCTGGCGAATTTTGGTTCGGACGTGCGGCCAGTGACAAAACTCCAGCATGCTAATTTATGCATGTCAACATGATATACAGCAATTAAAATTGAAACAGAAACCCTGACATTATAATTTGTAAAATTACGAACATATAATAGTAGCTGTATGCGTCTATCAGACTTGTACATTTCAGAGCAGAGTTACAGTGATTCCAATACACACCAGGCGTATAGCTATGGAGGTCGATGTACCTGGCATGACATCAATACCAACATTTTCAGGCAAAAATGATTGATCAGGTGGGTGGACAACGATTTTCAAGCCAGCTGCTTCTGATAACGGTCCTATGTATTCCTCTTGTTGAGTTGATAATGTCAATGACAGGCCTAGAAAATGACGAGAGTGATTTCTATGTAAGATGAGTGTGACATGGGACTCAATAATTCAATAAAGGTATATGGCATTGATATCAGATCCGAGTCTCTCTCCCTCCCTCCTTCCTCCTTCCCCTCCCTCACCTCTCTCTCTCTCTCTCTCTCTCTCTCTCTCTCTCTCTCTCTCTCTCTCTCTCTCTCTCTCTCTCTCTCTCTCTCTCTCTCTCTCTCTCTCTCTCTCTCTCTCTCTCTCTGTAATAATGAAATTATGTATCCTCTTACCATGCTTGACGCCAGAGCCTGAAATATAATGGACTTCAGTATCGTCTGTTCCATCATTGAATGTATAACAATTGCCGTATGTTTGATCCTGGAACATTCGGAAGTCCCTGTCATCATAATTGAGACAACCATTATTAAGATCATATTTTCACTTTCGCATGTCATTTAAATATTTACACACTATTGTGAGTTTATTGATGTAATTCTGTCTATCCATCCACAGCTGTCTCCAAACCGTGGTATGTGCACTAGACTGTACGGACTATTCCGAAATTCCAAGATATAAGAATTGTTTTGAAAATGTTGCTACTCCTTGTCTTCCTGTTTTGCGAAATCGTTTCAGTATCACATCTAGATCGTGACGATAATAAGGATAAATTGTCTCAATAAAGGCCTCTTTTTAAAGATACGAATTATTTAGACTTTTTTTGAAAACCACTGAATCAATCGATCTATTCATTAAACATGGTAAGTTTGAGTATGTGTCATGTGACCATACATCAAAATAATGTGTTCTTGGCTCAACAGCCTGTATCACTGTCAGGGAACACGTGAAATTTAACAAATGATATTCTTATACCCAACAAAGCCATGCATGATGATTCTGCTTGACATTCTTACCTGAGACTACACGGTGACATATGTATCATGCAGTCAACTATCACATCTTGTGGTTGATGGCCTAAAACTTTGACTTTATTAGCTGGCATATGTTTGATCTCGTACTTCATTTTGCGTTCACTTGGTAACTCCCCTGTCTTGTTACTGTCTAGTACTCTTGACAGTAAGTCCTTGATTGTGTTGATGACATCGGGCTTTATGATATTTGGAAAGGTCTGTAACCAACCACCTTCGCGTATGTAATCACGGATAGCAACATTCGAGGACGCATCATATGCCGGAGAGGTAGGCCCAACATTCTCTATAGTGGTCTGAGGCCCAACAGTAGTAGAAACATTGTCTGAAAGAGTATATACACACCATACCAATATAGTAGTCAAGACGTCCATGCCAGATTTCAAGCTGTGAATACTTTATGCGATCAATGAGGCCACAATGAAACGATAGGTGGAAATATTACAATCAATCAATCAATCAATCAATCAATCAATCAATCAATCAATCAATCAATCAATCAATCAATCAATCAATCAATCAATCAATCAATCAATCAATCAATCAATCAACCAACCAACCAACCAACCAACCAACCAACCAACCAACCAACCAACCAACCAACCAACCAACCAGCCAACCAGCCAATCAATCAATAAATCAATCAATCAATCAATCAATCAATCAATCAATCAATCAATCAATCAATCACTGGTATATGTAAGGTGTTCTCTAGACTTGTTTGCTTTAAAACAAAAGAAAGAGTGTTCTTTTGTTTCAATGATAACCTGGCTCACTGCGAAACGGTCGGGTGAACGTGACTACCCTGAGACTTGTATTAGTGAGGGTGTTACGCTTGCTATAAATTATGGATGGATGAGATCATCATATTCCCCAGTGCAATCAGATTTACAATAGTTGAATTGAAAATGAACTGTTCCGCCACCGTAGATAAAATAGTACAGCTACAATTATGAATTACCTGATAGGCTACGATATGTGTAGATGTACGTGCCTCAAGTTAGAATTCGTATCGGTATAACTAGTGATAGGATTGTTATATAGTTCACTGGACTTAATTGGCAACCTACCCTTTATGCCATGTTGGCATGCTTGCTGTCGGGGTCCAATGATGCAATTGTCACGGTGATAGGTTGAATCAGTGGTGTAACACCAAGCTGTCCTGCTGCCATCTGGATTACGACAGTAGTTATGATTGCCTAATCCACTGTTTGGATAATCTTCTGGTTTTGTCTTATGTCTATGTGGGAAAGTATTGGTCCACTTTTGACAAGTACGTCCTGACATGGTTGTAGACTGTATACCACGATAATCACTGCCATCTTGAGCTGTGTAACATTCGCTGTTAGCTGATGGAAGATAACCATATTCAGGAATATACAGGCAAATGAAGTAGCTGGTAGAGAGAGCTGACAGTGAAGCTAGGGCAGACATGCAAAGGGCAGATATAACAGATATACAGATGGACCGACAGACAGACAGACAGACAGACAGACAGACAGAGAGACAGACAGACAGACAGACAGATCTAGAGAGACAGACAAACGATATCAGTATATATATTAAATCTGCACTAGTTGCAACAGAAACCACTTTTTAAACAGTTTTGTATGAAATATAATTTGATAATCGTAATATTAGACACTCATTGAACGGGATTGAATCACATTTGGGTAAACGTATTTATGAAGCTGTATATATGGCAACAAAATCCTGATTTTGTAGGCACATACGTCCCAATGTTATCATGATTTCAAGTGTTTTCTGGTTGTAAAAATAATACTCCAGTGACAGCTAGTGCAGCTCCAAAACCTCCATTGTTTAGGCTTATATACGAAGACAAGAATAAATAGAATTTTAGAATTGAAAAAAAAACCCAAATCAAATCAGACGTACTTACTTGAATTAAAATAATTGATCGGAATATTTGAGAAAGCGGATGCACGTCCTACATTATAAAAATAGTATAACATTATACACAATGCCATCACAGAATAAAATGTCATAACATTATACACAATGCCATCATAGAATAAAATGTTATAACATTATACACAATGCCATCACAGAATAAAATGTCATAACATTATACACAATGCCATCATAGAATAAAATGTTATAACATTATACACAATGCCATCACAGAATAAAATGTCATAACATTATACACAATGCCATCATAGAATAAAATGTTATAACATTATAACAATGCCACCACAGAGTAAAATGTCATAACATTATACACAATGCCACCACAGAATAAAATGTTATAACATTATACACAATGCCACCACAGAATAAAATGTCATAACATTATACACAATGCCACCACAGAATAAAATGTCATAACATTATACACAATGCCACCACAGAATAAAATGTCATAACATTATACACAATGCCATTACAGAATAAAATGTTATAACATTATACACAATGCCATCACTGAGTAAAATGTCATAACATTGTACCCAATGCCATCGCAGAGTAAAATGTCATAACATTATACACAATGACATCACTGAGTAAAATGTCATAACATTATACACAATGCCATCGCAGAGTAAAATGTCATAACATTATACACAATGCCATAACTGAATAAAATGTCATAACATTATACACAATGCCATCACAGAAAAAAATGTCATAACATTATACACAATGCCACCACAAAATAAAATGTCATAACATTATACACAATGCCATCACTGAATAAAATGTCATAATATTATACACAATGCCATCACAGAATAAAATGTCATGACATTATACACAATGCCATCACAGAATAAAATGTCATAACATTGTACACAATGCCACCACTGAGTAAAATGTCATAACATTATACACAATGCCACCACAGAATAAAATGTCATAACATTATACACAATGCCACCACAGAATAAAATGTCATAACATTATACACAATGCCATCATAGAATAAAATATTATAACATTATACACAATGCCATCATAGAATAAAATGTTATAACATTATACACAATGCCATCACAGAATAAAATGTCATAACATTATACACAATGCCATCATAGAATAAAATGTTATAACATTATACACAATGCCACCACAGAGTAAAATGTCATAACATTATACACAATGCCACCACAGAATAAAATGTTATAACATTATACACAATGCCATCACAGAATAAAATGTCATAACATTATACACAATGCCATTACAGAATAAAATGTCATAACATTATACACAATGCCACCACAGAATAAAATGTCATAACATTATACACAATGCCACCACAGAATAAAATGTCATAACATTATACACAATGCCACCACAGAATAAAATGTCATAACATTATACACAATGCCATCACAGAATAAAATGTTATAACATTATACACAATGCCATCACTGAATAAAATGTCATAACATTGTACCCAATGCCATCGCAGAGTAAAATGTCATAACATTATACACAATGCCATCACTGAGTAAAATGTCATAACATTATACACAATGCCATCGCAGAGTAAAATGTCATAACATTATACACAATGCCATAACTGAATAAAATGTCATAACATTATACACAATGCCATCACAGAAAAAAATGTCATAACATTATACACAATGCCATCACAAAATAAAATGTCATAACATTATACACAATGCCATCACTGAATAAAATGTCATGATATTATACACAATGCCATCACAGAATAAAATGTCATGACATTATACACAATGCCATCACAGAATAAAATGTCATAACATTGTACCCAATGCCATCGCAGAGTAAAATGTCATAACATTATACACAATGCCATCACTGAGTAAAATGTCATAACATTATACACAATGCCACCACTGAGTAAAATGTCATAACATTATACACAATGCCACCACAGAATAAAATGTCATAACATTATACACAATGCCACCACAGAATAAAATGTCATAACATTATACACAATGCCATCACAGAGTAAAATGTCATAACATTATACACAATGCCACCACAGAATAAAATGTCATAACATTATACACAATGCCACCACAGAGTAAAATGTCATAACATTGTACCCAATGCCATCGCAGAGTAAAATGTCATAACATTATACACAATGCCACCACAGAATAAAATGTCATAACATTGTACCCAATGCCATCGCAGAGTAAAATGTCATAACATTATACACAATGCCACCACTGAGTAAAATGTCATAACATGATACACAATGCCACCACAGAATAAAATGTCATAACATTATACACAATGCCATCACAGAATAAAATGTCATAACATTATACACAATGCCATCACAGAATAAAATGTTATAACATTATACACAATGCCATCACAGAATAAAATGTCACAATGAAAATTAATTCAGACGGAGGACAGTATAATAAAACAAACACACGAATATATGTGTCTATCTGTCTTTCTGCATCTCTGCCTGCTTGCCTGTCTGTCTGTCTGGCTGGCTGCCTGCCTGCCTGCCTGCCTGTCTGCCTGCCTGCCTGCCTGCCTGTCTGTCTGTCTGTCTGTCTGTCTGTCTGTCTGTCTGTCTGTCTGTCTGTCTGTCTGTCTGTCTGTCCATTTATCTATACACTTACTTGTGATATCTGAGTCATTGTGTTCAGTGTTCCTCTTTTTCCTAGGTCGATTTACAGCTATGTCACTCCCATTATCACCTGATAAGTTACAAAACAATGTGTACATGTAATTGTGCACTTTACTTACAAGTTTGAAGTGAACCTGAATGACGTGGTGCGGTGTTAGTTTAGCAAACATTACTACCTAACACGTTGTATAACTACTTTGGAACTCCTACTTCGTACACATCATATTATATAGCTAATACCTAAGACAACTAGAGATCTGAATCGAAACGTTCATTCTGAATTAAAACGTTTATTCTGTACGCAATGACAATAGCTATAACTATATATCATTACACGTGGGTACATCTAGTTGTGTCCTTGGCGAAGCACCAGATGCCACAAAAAATGTCGGTTGATAACATTCTATTTTTATGACATATTTAATTGCATTCCTATCCTTGATATGAATATTTTATTAGGAATAAAACCACATCATAAACACTTGACCTGTATTGAGTGGTATTTCACAGAACGTGGCATCATTATTATTTGTGCCACGAATGGTGTGTGTGTGTGTGTGTGTGTGTGTGTGTGTGTGTGGGGTGGGGTAGGATAGGGTGTGGTGTGGGGTGGCATGGGATAGTGTGTGTGTGGGGGGGAAGGGGTGGGGTGGGGTGCGGGGTGTAATATGATTCGGTGTGGTGTGGGATAGGGTGGGGTGGGGTGGGGTGTGGGGTCGGGATGAGGCGAGATGAATGTAACTAATAAGAGTAGTTGTGTTCAAATTGAAAAGATTATTTCTACAAATTAAGTTACTAGTATCCATTGTTTTGTAATTGGTGAAGACCTGGAATGTGTCACAAACACTGAATTTCATCAACTCCAGTGAAAGATATTTACAAAAGCAGAGAGGATACACAGGTAAGACAATAGACAGAAGTGCCAAAAATGACAAGAGAGTAGAATAAGGATAGCGCTAAACAATGCACAGAGCTAAAATCATCATCTAAAATGATGACCTTTGTATCTTATTCTTGGTTTCTGTAATATTTGTTTAGCAGTATTTCTGATCTGCGTCACTACAGATGAGAAAAAACTAAACTTTTGAAGTGTGTTTTGCAATTTGCAATGAATCAGATACAGATACTGATAAAGATACAGATAAAGATACAGATACAAAATCCGATACAAAATCCGAAACAGATACAGATACAGATACAGATACAGATACAGATACAGATAGATACAAAATCCGACACAGATACTGATACATATCAGATACAGATACTGAAACAGATACAGATACTGATACAGATACAGAAACTGACACAGATAGATACAGAAACTGATACAGATACTGATACAGATACAGATACAAAATCCGATACAGATACAGATACAGATATTGATACAGATAGATACTAAATCCGATAGATACTGATACAGATACAGATACACATACTTACACAGATAGATAGATAGATACGGAAACTGATACAGATACAAATACAGATACAGATAAAAAATCTGATACAGATACCAATACAGATAGATACTGATACAGATACTTATACTGATACAGATACAGATACAGATACAAATACAGATACAGATAGATACTGATACAGATACAGATACAGATACACTTACAGATGCAGATACATATACAGATACTGATACAGATACATATACAGATACTGATACAGATACAGATACAGATACATATACAGATACTTATACAGATACTTATACAGATACAGATACAGATACACTTACAGATGCAGATACATATACATATACAGATAGAGATAGATAGATAGATAGATACTGATACAGATACATATACATATACAGATACAGATACAGATACAGATATAAGATGCAATTTGAATTTATACAGTACAATTTTCATATAGCAGTGTTCGTATATTCAATATAAATGTCTTCATTTACTTCTTCTACACCTCATTAACTTGAACTATCACAGAAGTACTGTGACTAACGAATTTCTTGTCTACAGGGTTGAAGCAATTTCTCCAAATAATAAAAAATAAAAAATAAAAAATAAAAAATAAAAAGAATGAAATGTAAGAAATAAAAATTCGACCTACCTACTCCTCTAATTTCCGATGTCATTTTATCGGAAACAAGCAATTTTTATTTGTTTTATTTTTGCCTCTTTGACATGGTTTAAATCAAACATAGATGTTCCATCGACGTATTCCTTACTGAATGCCTTCCAAAATATGGGCAAAACCTTCAGAATTTTGTTCCTCCACACTTTAATTCTTAGCATACAAAATTCTGTGTTATAGATATTATACATGATATATACATACCCCTTAATTCTGTTATAGATATTATACATGATATACATATACCCCTTAATTCTATGCTATAGCTATTATACATGATATACATATACCCCTTAATTCTATGTTATAGATATTATACATGATATACACATACCCCTTAATTCTGTGCTATAGCTATTATACATGATATACATATACCCCTTAATTCTATGTTATAGATATTATACATGATATATACATACCCCTTAATTCTGTGCTATAGCTATTATACATGATATATACATACCCCTTAATTCTATGCTATAGATATTATACATGATATATACATATACCCCTTAATTCTGTGCTATAGCTATTATACATGATATATACATACCCCTTAATTCTATGCTATAGCTATTACACATGATATACATATACCCCTTAATTCTATGCTATAGATAATATACATGATATACATATACCCCTTAATTCTGTGCTATAGCTATAATACATGTAGCTATTATACATATATACCCCTTAACTCTGTGCTATAGCTATTATACATATATTGTATCATTATACCAATCTATATGATATTTAATTTGAAGCATGAATACTTAAAGCGGCAACGGAGACGTTTTTGTAATGGTTTTGTTAGGCAGAGTTATCTATTCGAAATACCGTACACCCTTAACAGTATTGAATCACATGTTGGTAAAAGTAATAGTGCAGTTGTATACATAAAATAAATCCAATGAAATTGATTTTTGAGTGGGTACCCCAAACGTTATCACGATTTCACCTTTTATTGTACTATATTATGTATAAAATCGACTTCAAATTAGTATGTACAAAGTCTACATTCTTTTGTGTGAATTCTTGAGAAATAAATCGTATTTTCAAATAAAACATTCTATTGATCCAGAGACATTTCATTCATTTACTCCAAATTGTTGAAGTGATTAGATTGCAGATATATCCAAGCTGAAGAATCACATGATAAGAGTCTGAAGTACTGCCTTGTAAGATATCTGAAGAATCACATGATAACAGACTGAAGTACTACCTTGTAATATATCTTAAGAATCACATGATAACAGACTGAAGTACTACCTTGTAATATATCTTAAGAATCACATGATAACAGACTGAAGTACTACCTTGTAATATATCAGAAGAATCTCGTGATAAGAGTCTGAAGTACTACCTTGTAATATATCTGAAGAATCACATGATAACAGTCTGAAGTACTACCTTGTAATATATCTGAAGAATCACATGATAACAGACTGAAGTACTACCTTGTAATATATCAGAAGAATTTCGTGATAAGAGTCTGAAGTACTACCTTGTAATATATCTGAAGAATAAAATGATAACAGTCTGAAGTACTACCTTGTAATATATCTGAAGAATCACATGATAACAGACTGAAGGACTACCTTGTAATATTATCTGAAGTATCACATGATAAGAGTCTGAAGTACTACCTTGTAATATATCTTAAGAATCACACGATAACAGACTGAAGGACTACCTTGTAATATATCTGAAGAGTCACATGATAACAGTCTGAAGTACTACCTTGTAATATATCTGAAGAATCACATGATAACAGACTGAAGGACTACCTTGTAATATTATCTTAAGAATCACATGATAACAGACTGAAGTACTACCTTGTGATATATCTGAAAAATCGCATGATAAGAGACTGAAGTACTACCTTGTGATATATCTGAACTAAAATTTGCTGCGAAGCCAATTTCAAACGATCAATTCTGAGAAAGTTTTGTTTTCGAGATGAGGTTGATTGAGCGATCAAAGTACCATTTTAAGCACATGATACTGAAAACCTTATGCATTCAATGTTTTCTGAGTGTTTGACGTCAATTCTAAGGTCTTGATGCAAAGTACTCATACTCATAATGTAATGTTGTTCAGCTTAACATATAATGATACAAGAAGAAATCCTACCGTACAATTGTTGAATATCTTCTAGCATAGTCTCCAAGAGAGGGCCATATTTCGGGTCTTTTACCAAGGCCGCTAGCCGTACTTTGTTGTTGTTACACACCGTCACTGCGGGTAGTCTTAAACTGGTTCTAGGCTCGACAGTGTTTATAATATTCACAGAACGATCGATGAATTTTGTCACCAATGTTACTGTATGTGTAACATAGCCGCCAAACACTGCTACAACGATTGAGGTCCATAGCAAGCGTCTACCCAGAGAACCAGCTTGTGCGACACGACCAATTCCATGACAAGTTGTCGATGTGGCAAATCTTTTGACGATTTTCTTTTTACTTATTTCCTTCTTCTTGCTCAAAGCCATTTTTCTGGTTCAGTCACGATCAGAGCATAGGTAGTCTAAGAGCCTTTATTGCAAAGTCAGGATAAATGTCGAACCACCTGACACATAGAGTACTAAATCCTCAAATGGTTACGTAACGATATTCAGAATGAAATTAGTTGCGATTAAATTGTGTTACTTTGTCAAACATCAAGGTTTTCTTTTATTAGTCACGATGAAATTAATTTAAAAATCGCAATTACTACTTGCTTATAAAACCACTATAGTACGTACTTGTGTATCCTGATTGACTCTACCAATTAGTACTATGGGGACGGATTGTATGTCCAATCATCAACGAGTACATAATTTATACACAATTTGAATAATAACAATGATTTTCCATAGAGCAACTATCACAATAACACCATACCCACTCTTGACGCCCCCTCCTCCAGACAGCCATTCTATACCCTGAATGAAAGGAAAAGATTAATAATACTTAGGCCAGAATAAACTATAAAAAGCTGTTAAATGGACAACGTAACCCATCACATTAATGGGTAGGTAGGTAGGTAGGTTGATTTCTTTTTTTACGATGTTGGACAAGGATGTAAAAACAAAGCCATGGAGTGACTACATTTCAAGTTGAGTTTACATAGTAATTATTCAGTCATTTTAATTTTATCTCTTGCAATTTGTCTGTATGGCAATCAATTTGTCTCTATGGCAATCGATTTGTCTCTATGGCAACCGATTTCTATTAAATCTACAGTTAGGAAATGGACACAAATTACATTTAACAAATTTTGTACGAGCTCCTCCCCCACCCTCTTCTCTCAAAAAATGTTAATACCCGCCAAATGAAACTCCAGATATTTTAGCCACCCCTTCAGTCATGTACACGACAGAGGAGATATACAATTATGTGGATTTCACATGCATAAGGAGACGTCTCATAATGAGCTCTAACCTATACATGGAGGTACTTAGGGACCGGTCAGTTTCTTTGGCCTGAGGGGTGGATATAAAAGAAATTAATCTAAATTGTTCTACTCGTCAGTGTGAACTTGTCAGAAGGGATTAATACACTAAGTCTTTCTATTTCGAACACTTCATATGCTCGACACTAAAAATCACCACATCTCTTCAGATTCCAGTTTCTATTATACACTAGGTATGGCCACCTAAAGTTCTCTAACATACCGGTGACTTTACTTTACATGCAATATTAATGCCCCATTACCAATGTTTCGGGCCCATCTTTATGTGACATGGGAAACTCCTTTAAAACATACATTTAAGCTAGCTTTTCAAAGCTTGGAAATATTACCTCAAAGGCTATGAATAACCTAAAATTGCCTTAATAGAAACAAAAATCTCCAGATCTGCCAGGGGAAAACCCCAAAGGCTCCCTCAACCCAGAGGTCACTCATGCATTCAACCAACAATCAGATGCAACAACCTTTTCACTGTTATAAGGGTATTAAACTTTTCTTAAATATTTTCACCGTATGCTAATTTGAGCTGATATTGTCTTATAAAGATGTGAAAAGTTTTCCAAGATAGTCTAAAATTGCCTTAAAATTCCAAATCTCCCCTACCAATGATACCACCATTAGATGTGTGGACCTTTACTATAATGATGCCATATAACTTTTTAAGTACATATTTCAATCCTATGTAAATTATAAAGAATAGTTTCTGATACCTGATGGTGCTGTCTTGTAAAGCATGGATTGAGTTATTGCTTGAAAGGGTCTGAATAGCCTAAAAATTGGCTTTAAGAGTAAAAAACCTCCAGAGCTTCTAGGGGAGACCCTCTAGGACCCGCACAAGAAATAGACATATCCCATCACCCTAACTCTTGCTGTCAAGATGCTATCACACTTTATACCAGAAATATTTCAACCCTCTGAAATTGCTTTTTACATGTTGGTGCTGTCTTGCAAAGCTTGGAAATCATTGTCTGAAAGTGTCTGAATAGTCTCAAAATGGACCGATAAGAGTAAAAAGCTTCAGGGCTGCTATGGGAGACCCCCTCGGACCTCCACAAGAGATTAACCTATCCTAGTCTCGAGCTCTTCCCCCTACCTCTTACTGTTAAGATGCTATTAAACTTCATTTAAAAGTATTTCAACCCTATGTAGTTACTTTTTACATGTTGGTGCTGTCTTGTAAAGCTTGGAAATCATTGTCTGAAAGTGTCTGAATGGTCTCGAAATGGACTAATAAGAGTAACAATACTCCAGGACCCCCATGAGAGGTGTACATATTCCCTTCTCAAATTTTCCCTCTACCTTTGCACTGTCAAGATGCTACTAAACTCTTGGAATACATTTTCCATGTGTAGTCAATAATTATATGATAGTGCCAAGATGGTCAAGCCGTCCTCACTGAGTCTCGATCAAAAAATACCTGTCATGTGAATATCATATATATTTTAGAATTAAGTGATGGGGGGATGTCAGCTTGTTTTCGGATTTACAGATGGGGGGGGGGGTTCAGTGGCTTTTTGTCGGCCCAATGGAGAAATCTACCGACCCCCCCCCCACTCCCAGGCTGGAGAAACTGACCAGTCCCTTAGCCAGCCACCTTCCATCTTGATTTGGGAGATTTTTACACCGTGATTACTAATGATTTGGAGGAGACACCTCCAAAGGTGAAAACGTTTTGAAATAAGACCATGTAGGGAGCCATTTAGAGGCATGAAATATCGAACAATAGACATAATTTAAAGTCTTACAATGTTTTAATCATATGGTATTAAAATATCAGAATTGAGACAATTATACTATGCAGTACATATTATCTGGCTATGAAGTGTATTTTGTTGTGGCTAGGCTGAAATATATTTTGTGGATGTGCTCTTGGTAAATGACTTCTCCTGAAGTTTAATTTGGTTCCCAAAAAATCACAAATAAAGAGCAAAACATTGCAAGTCCCCTTTTCGGACTATCAGAATTTTGATGGCCCAATGACTTCTCATCCCGCTTCCCATTATGATCGTAAATGTTGCTAATTCCTTTCCTGCAAGTTGGTTATGCAACAGTTTAGTTTAATCTCAATTTACTCTAATAATTGTATGCATCATCAGAGCCAAGTAAACCACTGTGTAAGATAAATGGTTTGTTTAGTCTTCTAAATAAACTCATTCGGCTTTTAATAAGGACTCGTATAAACAGTTTGATGATCAGAGGTAACGTACCACAAAGGTAGTCTTCAGAATATAGGACCGGTCAATTTCTTCGACCTGGTGTGTGGGGGTGGGTGGGGGTGGGGTGGCGGTGAATTGGTAGGGGTCACTTTGTTTTTGAAATTGGCAGTGGGGGGGGGGTCACCCAGTATTGAAACTTTAAGATCAATTTCTACAGTGGCATGACCTCATGTGAACTCACCTTATGTGAACTGTGGTATTTTCCTTGTCTATATTTCTTACCTATATTTTTAATTACAATTACTTCAGCTGGAGTGACACTAAACGATATATATGCATATTCATAATACATGTATTACCTATCACAGTAGTTACAGCATATGTCATGCAATTGTACTGTTGACAATGAATGGTAATAACAATGAATTAAATGTATATCGTGATAACCATAGAATATATTGTAATGCTATATTTTAAATTAGTCTACTTTCATTAGTTGAATTACATCATATACTTTTTCAGGATTATTTAAGAATTCTTTATCAAGTATAACTTACTGACAACATTTACCACAACAATTGTCGAAAACATCAAGAGAAAATCAGCAGAAATACGATTGTTTTTTATTCCCGAAATCCCCGTATCACTGTTTCAAATGACGCCAGACCCGTATGTTTAACTTCGACCTCCACGAGAGAGAGAGAGAGAGAGAGAGAGAGAGAGAGAGAGAGAGAGAGAGAGAGAGAGAGAGAGAGAGAGGGGGGGGAGGGAGGGAGAGACAGACAGACAGACAGACAGACAGACAGACAGAGGCAGAGACAGCAAGATACACACAGAGAGCTAGAAGAACACACAGAAACGGACAAACATACAGCTCACAGGCAGACAGAAAGACACACCGAGACACAGACAGGACAGATACAGGAAGATACAGAAAGATATTGAAGTTACAGATTCATTGGAAAACGTGTATTATCAAAACAAAGACGTGGGGAGTTTTGCTACATAAGAAATACAAGATTTTGATAACTGTTCAATAAGTGTATGCATTTATATTATTCTTTATTAAAGCTTTGTAGAAATCCAACATATAGTGTATACTGTACAGGATTGTCATGATAAAGTGTTCGGACAATTGGAAAATAACTGTATACATCAATATATAAATGTACATTTCTTATTATACATAATAACTGTGGTTACAGCGTTGACAGGGTTCCATTTAAGAAGAAGACTTTGAAGAAGAAGTCATTCGTACCATCATAAGTGGCTATTTTGAAAGATGTGTAACTGTATTAAGTTTGTGTGGTGTATTTCACCACTCTACTCTAGGCTTTCATCGCTTTACGAAAGTTGTGTGTATTTTTAGTTTTTCTTTCAGGAGTTCCTGTATGCAAACAATAAATGTACAGTTTTTGTTTTGAATCGAATCGAATCGAAATGTGAAAATCCCCTTATCTATCTAAAGCAGTATTTGCCATTGAGAGTATAACGACTCTCAATTACAGCAAATAATATGTAAATATATCAGTGACCGTTTTAATTAGCGTTGCGTCATGGTCATTCGTTATGTCTAATTTGAGGATAAACGTACGGTGATTGGTTAATAATGATATACCGTACTGTGATTGGTTAATAATGATATACCGTACTATGATTGGTTAATGATGATAAACCGTACTATGATTGGTTGATAATGATATACCGTACTATGATTGGTTAATAATGATATACTGGGCAGTATTGTTGTCGCCATCATTTCACATAAAGACAGTAATCCAGCAAAGCCCGTAAAAGTTGGGATTATATTTTAACAAGGCATGGCATACGTGTATTCTAGTTTCTGTGCTTGGTACAGTCATTATAATGTCAGTCAAAATATGTTATTCTTAGCATGACTGTAAGTCAGCGTTTACTATGATACGTTACGACCTACATAGCACCACCAAAATGTGACCATGATGTAATTCTAGCCATGACAAACAGATTACTCTAAAATCCGAATACTGTGTATTGAAATTCTTGGTCACGTGGACTGTGTACACCTTTACTGTACTTTCATATATCAACGATGAGGGCAGCCGTTCTTAGTACTTGACATGTAGTTTATGGGGGGGGGGGACGAAAAGTGTGAGGGAGAGGTTTGTTTATAATGTATAATACATTGTAGCAAAGGAGTGGAACGCAACTTGCATTGGATTGGATAGACAACGGTTGAACTTACCTTTTGTGACAGTATTGAGTATTGAGGTATAATACTGACCGCTCAGGGACGATTGCACAGTGTCGCACAAGCTCAACAAAAGGACATCATTCGTTTAGGCCAACCCCCCCCCCTCCCCTCTCCCCTGAACGAACGTTCACAAGTGTGACATGAAACGTTTTTAAATATATAATGTAAGCTGTGCTGAAAACTGTAGCGATCACACACTACGATCGATGTAATGTAAAAACATGATTGCAAAAAAAAATACTATCAGAAACCCAGCACCATATCACACATTAGAAGTTAATTTTTATCAACTTACACGTCTCAGTAGTAAATTAGAGAAACATTAAGTTCAGCAATCGCATTGACCCCAGATCCCCTCCCCCTCACAAACGAAGTTCGCTTATTGAGCTTGTGTGACATTGTGCGATCGTCATGTATATTGAAGGCGAATAAAGTGTTTGCTACTTTTTTTATCATATTTACATATTGATGTATGAAAATATTGTTTTAACGCAAATGACAAGACAAAGATAGGACAGCCTATCTCGACTCTTTATTGGTATCTGTATGTATATCTGTCCATTGATTCTGACTTTACATAGCCGACATAATCTATCTCAGTGTACTATTAATAGTTGTACTGTGAGACTTCATCACTTGAAATGTCGTCACGTGTTTTTCATGATCACCGTCGAATCGGGGATCGTAAAGTAGTTTCAGCATCAGGTAGTAGTTGACATTGGATGCCACGTCTTTTAATATGTACTATCAGATCTATAAGTAGCTCCAAAGCTTCAACTAATGTGACCACTGATATGCCTATCCACAGACCAAGGGATCCACCTATGTCCGCCCAAAGTTGGCCTGACTGTAAAAAAACACAATAGTTTATAAAGAAGAAGATGACGAAGAACAAGAACAAGAACAAGAACAAGAACAAGAACAAGACTAGTAAGTTAACGTAGGTTTAACATGCAATGTACCATGGATGCTGAGAATCAATGAATGCATATTGAGAGATGATCAGTGACTGATCATCCGTAGGTAGCTCACAAGCATTGTTTGTGGACAATGTATATTATCGGGGACTTTTTTTTTTTTTAAGAAAATTAATGTATTCTTGTTTTTGACGGATACAAATCAATCATCATTACGAACGACTATTTTAATTTTGTTGGTTAATTATCAAGATTTACACGGTGATGCCTTGTCTTTTTACCATGTGTCTTGTAAACAAAATGTTCAGATATCATTAACATTCCTATGACGTTAGCATTGCTGTTTAAATATACCCAAATCCACAGCACGTTCGACAGATGACATTGCCATAAATGGTTGATAAATTGGGTTTGCGCTGACAGCATATTAGTCATTGTGAATGAGAGGACAAACTGGTTGAGGAATGAATTCAAACCATAATTGATATGGCCTTCAAAGAATGAAATAATTCATATTGCCTAATAAGAGGCAATCTCAATTTGTGTTTTCTTAGATTTGGCGGAGATTATTTCCTTGATTATATTAGACTATCAATAAGCAGATGGTGAACTAGAATCGTCATCAATTGTCACATCCAGTGATCATTCCTACATCCAGTATTCATTCCCTACATCCAATGATCATTCCCTACATCAAGTGATCATTCCATACATCTAGTGACCATTCCTACATCCATACACCCAGTGATCATTCCCTACATCCAGTGACCATTCCCTACATACATACATACATACATACATACATACATACATACATACAATGTCATACATACACACACACACACACATACATACATACATACATACACACACACACACATACTTACTTACATACACACACATACATACATACATACATACATACATACATACATACATACATACATACATACATACATACATACATACACCCAGTGATCATTCCCTACATCCAATGATCATTCCCTACATCAACTGATCATTCCATACATCTAGTGACCATTCCTACATCCATACTCCCAGTGATCATTCCCTACATCCAGTGGAAAATAAAATTACACCATGAATCACAATAATCTGTGTATAAGATGTTACACGTGGAAATGTGATGGAATTCACAGTCACTGTGATAAGCCGAACAAGTAAATCCATAGTACATTGCTAATTAAAATGACTACATTTCACCACTTCCACAATGTATGAGCATTCAAATGCATATATCAGAATGCATTTGTTTGCAATTCCAGACACATCCATATGGTTTCCAGCACGTTACTTATATTACTGACAGAATATCGAAATGTTAATGAAATATTTATTACCCAGGCCCGTACATCATTTTAATGAGTCTCGGGGTATGTAGACTATCGCTGTTATTTCTACTGGTCTTTGATATGTTACAAACATACACATATAAAGTGAAAGAATACCAAGACATCCAACAAGACAGAGTATCTTAAACAAAAGAACACTCTAGTGATGTGCTTTTAACAACGAACCATAAAAATTGAAGCTTGTATTTTGACATATCATGTTTATTTAGTAGTCTACGTCAGATCTCGTAATTTATTGCAAAGTAATGAAACACAAAGTGATGTATATCCAAGGTGAAGACAGTGATATGGTAAAATGTCATTTATGGCAAATATCTGCCGGCGGTAAGATCCATTACGTCGACAAGGACACTGATTATTAGTACTAGCACTCACATGAAGCTTGTACGTCATCTACGTTTGATAATGTTATGAAATGTAACATTCTGCCATACTGTAACACAGTTTAATGTAACGTAATCTGATGTGATGTGATGTGATGTAGCGTAATGTAATGTAACATAACATAACATAATGTAATGTAATGTAATGTAATGTAATGTAATGTAATGTAATGTGATAGAACAACCATGGGGTGGAATGGAAATGTCTTCATTAGTATTGAATCAACTGATGTATTGGAATATCATACAAGCCTTACCTCATAAGCAAGTTCTTCTTTCATGATGACATAGTTCAGGTTTTCAAAATAAATTTCAGTTCTGGCTAAATTTTCTCTGTGCAAGAAAGATGAGGAAACCTTAGGATAGACCGCTAAACTAGGTACAGTAACTGTGTGAGATATGTGTATGGGGTATATGTAATCACTAAACTAGGGAGACAGTATCTGTGCGAGTTATGTGTATGGGATATGTAATTACTAAACTAGCTAGGGAGACAGTATCTGTGTGAGTTATGTGTATGGGGTATGTAATCACTAAACTAGGGAGACAGTAACCGTGTGAGTTATGTGTATGGGGTATATGTAATCACTAAACTAGGGAGACAGTATCTGTGTGAGTTATGTGTATGGGGTATGTAATCACTAAACTAGGGAGACAGTAACCGTGTGAGTTATGTGTATATATGGGGTATATGTAATCACTAAACTAGGGAGACAGTATCTGTGTGAGTTATGTGTATGGGGTATGTAATCACTAAACTAGGGAGACAGTAACCGTGTGAGTTATGTGTATGGGGTATATAATCGTTAATCTAGGGAGACAGAAATTACTACTTTAGGGAGATTGTCACATTACAGTACCAGTAGCAGACATGTATACACACTTCCATTTTGTTATTTTACTCTCTAAGTGACTTTGAAAGTTAAGTTATTCTTTCTCACAAACATGATAAAAAAAAATCAATGAATCCAAACGACTTACCTTATTTCTTGTTTGTTGGTTAATTTCATTAATTTAGGGTTGCCACTCTTCTGTAAAGTCGGTAAAAGATACTCCTGTATATTAAGGCGTAGAATATTAGTCTTATGTTATAGCGCCATCATTTTACCTCTTACCAATCTCGCATTCTGATTGGCTGAGACCCCTGCAGATATGCAGAGTTATTTTTCACCAATAGCCCTATATTTTGCTTGTTGTTTCACGTGGTCACTGCAATTTCCCTTGTCAACAAACCTCACTAACAAGACGAAATCCAGCTATAAAACACATATGGAATGCCGAGTTTAGTGTACACCGTATAAAATATCATCACTGCATCATATAGTCATTGTAACAGCTTTTTGAACCGTATGTTTCGTGTCACAGGGAAATCGTATATCATAACAAATTTGACAAAAGACAGCCGTACGGAATTCCTACATTTGGTCAAGTTATCAAAATCACCGCCACAAAGGATGTATTAAAACAACAAAGCATATTCTTCCCATGTACATTACCATCACATGTTATACAAGGACGCACTCTGCACTCTGCGTTTAAAGCTGACTGAGTGATACGGAAATAGTAAACATAATTACGTCATACTACAGAGCAAACGCACACTGATTGGATAAAGTTAAGACTGAGATGTAAACAACCACATTGCAGTCATACTACAGAGCAAATGCACACTGATTGGATAAAGTTAAGGCTGAGATGTAAACAACCACATTGCAGTCATCAGAGAGATACGTGATACTAGGCAAGACTGACTACATGATACTAGGGATTTTAATGAGTAATTTTCATAATTAGGCTATATCTTAAGAATGCAAGCTTCGAACTGCTTACAATAAAATTATGTTAACAAAGTGCAGGCGTCTTAAAAATTATCAATATCGCTCTTAGTGTTAATGAGTCATTTTACATAATTAAGTGATTTCCATTGATTAATAAGGTTATATCTGGAGTGCAAGATTCAAGCTCTATATAATTTGGTACATTTGTGATACCAGGGCCCTCGAGTCTTATAAAGTAAACTGATGATGTAACTCTTAATGTTAATGTGACATTTTCCTGGCCCGATGGAAAACTTCATCGACCCCCCCCCCCCCATATGAAAATAACATATATATATCACTACTAATATTAGTAGTTATATTATTAGTAGTTATACCGCTCTACATGTATATGTATTGAACACTGTTTGCTACAGTATAGACATATTGTATATGGTGAGTTTATATATATATAACTCGGTGAGTATCAATCTGCTAAGACAGTGCTCTATACCGCAGTGGCAGAGCACAATAGTTTTGGTGGTACTGGAACTCTTTCTTGTTGTAACTCGGAGTTTCACGCATAGTGCGATCATCAGACAATGATGATCTGATCATGTCTGATGATCGCACTATGCGTGAAACTCCGAGTTACAACCAAGAAAGAGTTCCAGAACTATCAAAACTATATATATATATATATATATATATATATATATATATATATATATATATATATATATATATATATATATATATATATATATATATATATATATATATATATATATATATATATATATATTCATATGTGAGTGTCTAGTTCAGGTAGTTATGTTTCAGTTGTTTTTAAATGGTCTCTGTGTTATTTATTTCTTCCTATCAGATGTACAGCCATTGCAGATTGGAAGGACAGTTTATATTGTCTTTTCAAATTGATGTCAGTTTTAGTATCCACTATTTCTCGCGAGACATCCCAATTTTTCGCGATTTTATTTTTTTCTTCTCAATACGTAAATAAAGTTTAGGGTCGGCAGTGAAGAAACTCGGTGAGGTCGGGTAACCTAAATCAATTTTTTTAGCCTTATATCAATATGAGGTTATCCCTAGGCCCTATCACCTTGGTAACCATTACCCCTCTCCTCTCATATTATGATTTCCATCCATCCATTGTTGTGAAATAATGTGGGTATTGTTTGCGTCTATTTATGTTCTATAGACAAATATAAATATGCTTATGTGAAAGAAAACGTGCAAATAACGAATAATCACGATAATTAATCAATGTATGTTCAAGTATTCTAAACTTACCATGAAATTGTCAGACGGCCACAGTCTGTGAGACACCGTCGATGTATACATGTATTCCCTATAAAAATACAAGCACATATTAAGCCATTCCTTGAATGCCAATCTTGAAAGTGTGGGTGGTTAAAATCTGTTATGAGGAATAAGCTCAGTAAGGAACTGTAATCGAATTGACGACTAGTCTAGACTCAAAACTGTACTCCCAAAAAACTAAATTGGTAGCTTCAATAATCTACAGCTGACATCGATTATACTACAATAGCAGCTTTACGAAACAAGTAAGCTAATTTAAACCTGTCTGATAGGATTAATGAGAATGAATTATTTGCTAGCTGTTCCATATCCCGGCAGACTTATGTAGCTGTCTAAGATACCTGCCAAGAATATTAATGTGATTCAGCCACAAAAATGCCAGTCACGATGTTGAAAAGTGACATAGTAATTAAACGATCACCCTCACCATGACTAGTAGCTCATGGGAATTAGACGAGTAAAACTTCTAGTTTAAGAAAAGCAGTCACTCGAGAAATTCCAATAGCCCTAGGGTTTTAGACATAATAAACAAATCAAACTTACCTACAGGGAGACTTGCACTCACAAGGTAAAAGATCATATTGATTAAGGTAATGCACAAACTCAATACACATTGCTAGAATTAAAACAGATATGACGTTATTCCAATAAAGCCTGCACTAGCTGCAACTGGAATTGTTTTTTTTTAACAAATATCAAAAGATATATTCAATAACAATTGGTTAATTTGGTTAATTATTAATAACACATATCTCTTAATTAGTGGTCAATATTATATGTAGGTAGTGTAATGGAAAGTTTAAATCTTGAGCGAAAGCTTGGTTTGAATAAGCCACCATGTTAAAATGTACTGGTGTAACTGGGGTATCATTTTTCGATGCACAACCACTATGCATGTTCACTGAAAATTGTTTTGAATAAGCCACCATGTTAAACTGTACTGGTGTAACTGGGGTATCATTTTTCGATGCACAACCACTATGTTCACTGAAAATTGTTAAAATACCAACAATTAGACATTTTACATGTTAACAAGTTGTCGACATTATCCATAAGCAGTACAGGTTGAAATCATGATCACCGTTGAATGTGTTGATTTGCTTTATCGTTTGCACAGTTACAAATTAAATATACGTTTATCCCACAGGTGATGCGATACTGTGTACGAGTTTACAAGTAAGTTATTGTACCTAATAAGACTATTTCTAAAAAGACCGTTCCAGTTGCAACAACAGATCCGCATATACTGTGAAGAAAAAGTATTCTTAAAGTTGCAATATGAAATTTAATTGAACTTTACACATCACATCACATCACATTAACTATTTACTTGTGACTTTATATAGCCTTGGGGTTAGCTTTCGTAAATCGCATATTTTCGTTTCTACAATAAATCTGACTATACTTAGGCCTACAAATTGTATGGTTCCGATTACGCATATTTTTCTAAAATAGGTGGGGTAGGTAGATATGTTTTCTCATGTGTGAGTCTAGTTCAGATAGTTATGTTTTCCGTTGTTTTCCATATGGTCTCTGTTATTGACTTTTTCCCACCAGATGTGCAGCCATTACAGATTGGGAGAACAGTTTTATATTGTCTTTTTAAGTTGATTTAATTTTCCGCATCCACTATTTCTCGCGAGAATTCACAATTTTCGCGATTTATATTTTTCTCGAATACGTAAAAAAAAATTGTTAGGGTCGGTCGATGTCTGCAGTGAAAAACTAGGTGAGGTCGGGTAACCGGAACCAGGCCTTATTACAATTCATATCGAGAAGAGGCTACATAGGAAGACTGACCACCTAGCTACAACGGAACTATATGAGGTCAAGTTAGACGTGGAAGGATTACATCAATGACTTATGATAGAATGTCAGCATTGAAACGTGAAATTATATACTTAAATATAATGTCTTATAGATGCATAAATAAAAACAAAACGTACACGCTTCAATATATCACACGGATAAAAAACTGGCGTTTCCATTTTTCTCTTCCATAAGGAAGGTATAAATAGGGATGAAAGGTCAATGAGTGTGTGTGTGTGTGTGTGTGTGTGTGCAGGTGTGTCTCTGTCCGTGTCTGTGCATGTGTGTCTCTGTCCGTGTCTGTCTGTCTGTCTGTCTGTCTGCCTGCCTGCCTGCCTGCCTGCCTGCATGCATGCATGCATGCATGCATGTATGTATGTATGTATGTATGTATGTATGTATGTATGTATGTATGTATGTATGTATGTATGTATGTATGTATGCATGCATGTGTCATCGCTTTCTCAAAAACGACTGCATTAATTCAAAGGAAATTTGGTGCACATATTCATTAGGATAATGGCTAGAACTGATTAGATTTTGGTAAACATTCCATGAATATTAATGATCAATTAGCATAAATTAATGGTCGTCAGTAATTAGGCTATATATAAAGAATGCGCACTTGAAATTCAATATATTTGGTACATACATACAGTGATGACAACAACGTGCATGAGTCATATAACATATTCTAATATAGCTTGTAATTTTAATGACCCATTTCCATAATTAATGATTTTCAGCCACTTGACTATCTCAAGATTGCACTCTTCAAATTGAATATAATTTGGTATATACTTCAAACATAACTAATCGCACATGGTCTGACAAGCTAGGTGATGTAGCTTTTAGTTTTAATGAGTCATTTGCATAATTAACGATTTTCATTAATTAGGCTATATCTTAAAAATGCACTTCAAATTCAGTTAAATTTGGTACATATTTCAACTGTATCTAATTGCACATGCTCTGTTGCATTTCAACAATAATTGTGTATAAGACGGAAAATCCAGAGACTTTGCCCTTATGGAAGGCATTAAGTTTATCTCTGGTTGCTGTATGTTGTTTTATATAAACATATAAATTCATGTATATTTACCAATCAGTGCATAGCTAACTACATCTCTGTCTATAAATGTCTACCAATCAGTGCGTAGCTTACTACATCTCTGACACTGTGAATGCCTACCAGTCAGTGCTAGCTTACTACATCTCTGACTGTGAATGTCTACCAATCAGTGCATGGCTTACTACATCTCTGTCTATAAATATCTACTAATCAGTGCGTAGCTTACTACATCTCTGACTGTGAATGTCTACCAATCAATGCGTAGCTTACTACATCTCTGACTGTGAATGTCTACCAATCAATGCGTAGCTTACTACATCTCTGACTGTGAATGTCTACCAATCAATGCGTAGCTTACTACATCTCTGACGGTGAATGTCTACCAATCAATGCGTAGCTTACTACATCTCTGACTGTGAATGTCTACCAATCAGTGCGTAGCTTACTACATCTCTGACTGTGAATGTCTACCAATCAATGCGTAGCTTACTACCTCTCTGACTGTGAATGTCTACCAATCAATGCGTAGCTTACTACACATCTAGAAATGTATCTGATTCACAACATTAAAACATGATCTCAATTTTTCGTGATCGGTTTTGTTGGACTAACCTTCGGTAAGATTCATATATCCACTGGAGCATGTCTGCAACTCCTCCTCTACTTTGTCCGTACAGTTGCATGCTTGATAAAGATAGGATTGTAGACATGCATTCTGACACGCCTGTGGAAATACCAAAAAACTTAGGGAGCCTTAAGTAATTACATGGGGGAGGACCCAGGGGAAATCAAGCCGGTCTGTTGCTTTAAGTGCGACCCTCCCCGATTCCGTTTTCTAAAAAGTGGCCCTCCGTCAATCTTCTTTTCTCCAAACATGACCCACCCCCTCTTCAAATATTTCAAAACCGTAGGTTCAAATGCTGTCAGACGTGAAAGGGGACAGAGGTTCCAGAATCAATAATAAGGACTTGACCCCACTGCAATTTTAAAGGGCATTTGTTGTTTCCCATTACTACAACCACTGTGATTTTTTGAAGGCACCGTATTGATTAATTCCCGTATTTGGATTTTCTAATTGAAATAAGTCGAATGACAGCATTTTCAATGCTTTAGAACTGGAATGACAGCATTTACAGTGGGTAAACAGTGGAATGACAACCTTTTCTACATTCAGTTAGTTGAATGACACCCTCTGCACTGTAAAACCAGTGGAATGACAGCCGCCACTCTATAAGATTAGTGGTGAAGAAGAAAGGGGTGTCATTCCACTGTATACATACTGGAAATACTGTCATTTGACTTATTGTATAGAGTGGCGGCTGTCATTCCACTGGATTTACAGTGCAAAGGGTGTCATTCAAGTAACTGAATGTAGAAAGGGGTGTCATTCCACTGTTTACATACTGGAAATGCTGACATTCCAGTTTCAAAACATTGCAAAATGCTGTCATTCCACTTATTTTATAGAGTGACGGCTTTCATTCCACTGGTTTTACATTGCAGTGGGTGTCATTCAACTAACTGAATGTAGAAAGGGGTGTCATTCCACTGTTTACCCACTGGAAATGCTGTCAGTCCAGTCCCAAAACATTGAAAATGCTGTCAATCCACTTATTTTATAGAGTGACGGCTTTTATTCCACTGGTTTTACATTGCAGAGGGTGTCATTCAACTAACTGATTGTAGAAAGGGGTGTCATTCCACTGTTTACCCATTGGAAATGCTGTCAGTCCAGTTCCAAAACATTGAAAATGCTGTCATTCCACTTTTCTTATAGAGTGGCGGCTGTCATTCCACTGGATTTACAGTGCAGTGGGTGTCATTCAATTAACTGAATGCAGAAAGGGGTGTCATTCCACTGTTTACATACTGGAAATGCTGTCAGTCCAGTTCCAAAATATTGAAAATGCTGTCATTCCACTTATTTTATAGAGTGACGGCTTTTATTCCACTGGTTTTACATTGCAGTGGGTGTCATTCAACTAACTGAATGTAGAAAAGGGTGTCATTCCACTGTTTACATACTGGAAATGATGTCATTCCAGTTTCAAAGCATTGACAATGCTGTCATTCCACTTATTTTATAGAGTGGCGGCTGTCATTCCACTGGTTTTACAGTGCAGAGGGTGTCATTCAACTAACTAATTGTAGAAAGGGGTGTCATTCCACTGTTTACATACTGGAAATGCTGTCATTCCAGTTCCAAAGCATTGAAAATGCTGTCATTCCACTTAATTTATAGAGTGGCGGCTGTCATTCCACTGGCTTTACAGTGCAGTGGGTGTCATTCAACTAACTAATTGTAGAAAGGGGTGTCATTCCACTGTTTACATACTGGAAATGCTGTCATTCCAGTTCCAAAGCATTGAAAATGCTGTCATTCCACTTAATTTATAGAGTGGCGGCTGTCATTCCACTGGCTTTACAGTGCAGTGGGTGTCATTCAACTAACTGAATGTAGAAAGGGGCGTCATTCCACTGTTTACATACTGGAAATGCTGTCATTCCAGTTCCAAAGCATTGAAAATGCTGTCATTCCACTTATTTTATAGAGTGGCATCTGTGAGACCGTACTATATCATTACACCAATGTTATGTCAGCAGTGAGATAAAGTCTGTACTATACCATTGAGTCTGAGATAATGTTTTTTTTTTAAATATTGGCACATACAGGAAGGTCATGTTTTAGAGAAAGAAAATCGTGTAAGGCCACATTATGGAAAATCGAATCAGATTGCGCTTGATTTCCACGGACCTTGTAATTATTGACATGAAGGCTTCCAAAGTTAACAATGATCTGAAATTAGCCATTTGTACAACCCCTCCCCCCCCCCTCACACACAAGAATTAGATATGAGCATTTACTAAACCCATATGGTATTTAGTGTTAGTAATGTTTTGCCTTGGATAATAATGTTATGAATATTTTGATGTCTTGTATTACATATTTTCAGACAAAATATATTTGGAAAAAATAACAACCATACGTTTTATGTTAACGCCCATATGTAGCTAACTTGAGTAAGTTTACAAACACAGGTTAACTAACTATTCTACAGAAGTATGGTCGTCTTTCAAAAGCCAACTTTATGTATGTAAAGGATATCAGCTGCCGTGGCTTTAAAACACTGCAGGCTTTTACAAAATGTGGTTCATTTATTTTCTATATTTTTAAGAATTCGTTGACAAATGATTCAAATCGACTTGCATGTTGCCCCGAGTACTTTCCATCATCAGCATGACAAAGTGACAGCTAGGAATTCCACGAAGTGATATTTAAGTGTACAGCTTGAGAGGCGTGTGCCCTGTTCGCTGATGGTTGTAGGATTAGGTCGCTTAACTAGTTTTGTGACAGATTTACAAGGATGAAGTGGCAGTGTACTGTTTTTATCTTAGCATAGAGGATGAGTCACTTGAGACTTTAAAAGCATTGGGCAATCTCATTTGACATTAGTGTTGTTTACGTGTTATATTCACCTCTAGGGTATAGTTATAATCGCCAAGCCCTTCTGAGTAGTCTTGAGGAGTGCAGTCTCTGTACGGGGATTCCATTCTTTCAAACGATAACTGAAAGAAAATGTTGGTTTTAAAATTGCAATATACTTCATCCCTCTAGCCTTATTCCTCGTATCAGAATATGATATAACTATATGTACATCATTGAAATGAACTCATATACTCTAACAGAGGGAATGCTGGTACACCTAACTCGCCCTTTGTTTAGTATTAACGTGTAGCTTGTAACTCATATTTCAAACTGTAATGTGAATGCAAGGGATAGCTTGTAACAGTGGATATAAAATTTAGTACAACAACGGCTTAATGCTCGACTATGGGTGGCTATATCACATTGGAAAATTATCGTCGTTGTCACAAGATTGTGGATTTCAATTTTTTATATCTCCTGGATACTACGGGGAGAAAGCTATGAGAATGAATTGCACACCGTTACGACAAAGATATAAGATTGGTGTCAACTGAACAAAACAAGTAAAGGTAATACAATCGAGAATATCGTTGTATATGTCATCTCCATGGTACATCATAAATAGCTGCAGCAGGAGGTTACAAATTGACAATAAATTGGTGTTTGTTGTCCTTTCTAAACTGCTTTATGAAGCTACATTTTGAGGTTTAATATACTCACCATATTTATTCCTATTGATGTTGCCATGCCTGGCTGGATATCGATTCCATTTTGTTCAGGGAATGGTTGGGAAAGGGCATGATGGGCAAGGAGACGGAAGCCTACACCCTGACTCATAGGTCCAACATATTCATCTTGTTCCGCAAATAGTGTCAGTTTTAGACCTGGAGAGAAGAATGTGTCGATGTTTCAATCAACAGTGTATGTATATATGTGTATTTATAAGTGTGTTATATTGCATCTGTCTGTCTGTCTGTCTGTCTGTCTGTCTGTCTGTCTGTCTGTCTGTCTGTCTGTCTGTCTGTCTGTCTGTCTGTCTCTGTCTGTCGGTCGGTCGGTCGGTCGGTCGGTAGGTAGGTAGGTAGGTAGATAGTTAGTCAAGTAAGTAAGTAAGTAAGTAAGTAAGTAAGTAAGTAAGTAAGTAAGTATGTATGTATGTATGTATGTATGTATGTATGTATGTATGTATGTAAATCTTTACAACCATACACTTTGAAATGTCAGACAGTTTATCTTACGAGCTGATGACAAAAACAAGTTGTTATTACTCTTAGTATAGTGTGTAGTATCCAATTGCATTAATCTACTGAAGTGCATGGGGTTAGGTTGATTTAGAGAAAACACGTCAGGATGCAATCCTAAACGATACTTAAAATAAAAGATTATATTAGTTTTGAAGCACAGAAGGGAGATTTTGGAGCGATCAGACGACAGTGAACATCCATCTTGTAGGTCGTTTGTCATCCCTCGAGAATAGTCTGATGTAGACTACATTATTGTTATTAATTGCCATTACACCATCAGTAAGCCTTCTATGTACCTGACTACATTTAGAACAGGATGCTCTTTACTCAGACACTCACTTATATACTCATTTATTTATTTGGATGATCATACAGTTACATACAGGTTCACTACTGCTATCGATTGAAAGTTAATGGGATGAAGGTTGAGTGTTCACTCAGTTGTAATAAAAGCAACGAAAACGACGATTTGGAGTTTTTTGCCCGAGAGATTAATGAATTATCTAGGGTTATTTTTTTGACAGATCATGGACATCTGATGCGCGGTTTGCTAATCTAATGTATGGACATCTGATGCGCGGTTTGCTAACGATACATTGGAATACGTCAAACTAACTAGTTATAATTCGTTAAAGAACATCAAGTTTACTGTGCATATATTGCTAATTTTATCACAGTGTGTTGTTTAACATCATTCATTGCCATACAATTACCATGTATATTGCCAATTCTATCACAGTGTGTAGCACATTACTGTATAATTAGTATGCATATTTTTACTTTTATTATTTTAGTGTGTTGGACGTTACTATATAACCATCCATTTACTAGTACTTAGAATCCTTTAGACAGGGGAATGGAGACTATATAATGTTGGTTACCAGGTTGGGTACAGTGATACGACATCTACATGCAGTACATGTAGACAACCCTACTTACATGCATACATCAATTGCTAACGAGCTATATATTTACGACATTTACAATATACTCGTATCCAATTAGGGAGCGATCAGTTTTTACGGCCGGGGGAGTCACCTCAATTTGGGACTCAAAGAAGGGGGGTCATCATTTTTAAAAAGACCGCTCAGAGTTAGGCTAGCGTCAGAATTTACGGCGGGTGGGTGGGGGTGGGGGGCTTGGAGATAAATTAGGGGGGGCATGAAAATTCTGATGGTCTGAAAGGGGGCCCCAAAATATTTTGCTCATGATTTGAACCAAATTTAACCTCAGGAGCGGTCGTTTACCAAGCAAATTAAAAACTTTCTCGCCGCAATACCTTCTAAAACCTATATTCCTTGATGAGATGGGTGACAGCCATGCGAATGTATTTGTGTATGCCTTCCTCTGTCTGTCTGTCTGTCTGTCTGTCTGTCTGTCTGTCTGTCTGTCTGTCTGTCTGTCTTTCTCTAATGTCTGTCTGTCTGTCTGTCTGTCTGTCTGTCTGTCTGTCTGTCTCTCTGTCTGTCTCTCTGTGTGGAGACTTTTTTGAACAATCAAACCTCAGGAGCAGTCGGTTTACCTTGTACTTTGCAACATTGTACACTTCATTTACCTACCATACATTTAATTATGAGGCAGTTAATAGCCATGCAAATGTGTGTGTCTGCCAAAATATCTCTGAATAGATAGGTTAAAGTGTAGCATATAACCATACAGTTGTATATTAATGCATTGACTCTAGTAAAATTGTGGTATTGAAGACAATTTTCAAGTATTCTATCGTTATCGATAACGTTTATGGTTTGAAATGTTATGCCTATAAATGACCTCCTACATGTCCTTATGTTTTAAAAAGTTATTACGATGGGAGGAGGTTTCCTCACCCTTCCCACTAGCTATCATGGGGGATGTTTTTTCTGCCCAGAAAATTGAAAGATAAAACCCTGCTGACTACGTATCTCATTGTTAAGTATGGACGCTGAAGTTGATTTCCACTGTTAGTTTAATGTAGTGCACCGGATTGTACAACTCTGAAGTGTGTGCGCGCGTGTGTGTGTGTGTTTGTGTGTGTGTGTGTGTGTGTGTGGGGGGGGGGGGTTACACTGTATCATTGCACATTACACTATGTGTAGCCGGGGGGGGGGGCTACGAAAATATTTGTTTTCATGGGGGAGGGGTCATGACATTTTGTAAGAGCACTACGGAGGGGCAGCGAAATTTTTTTGACCAAAATAATTTCTCCCCAGGCCCCCCTGCTGTAACTTCTGACTCCAGCCTTAGTTTATATTGACCGATTCATGTCACAGTAACATTCATTAAACTCGTGGATGAAGCAGTAAAATGGTCACCGTTTCTTTAACGATTGAGTATACTGTTAACATAAAGACATATAAGGATACACGATGAGGATGTTATTGTTAATCTGACTTCGTCTACAATAAACCGTCGAGCCCCACCATATAACAGTATATTCAATGAATGTCAATAACATCAGCAAAACGTTGACCTATGACCTTTTAAAAAGCTCTTACAGAAATGATGAAATAAAATTCTGTAAATTAAAGCGTCTATTGACAAAAAATGGTCTTAATATTTGTTTAATACTCAGTATCATTATAAACACGGGTTGGGTTGTAAATTTCAGGCCGATAATTTAGACAGTCTTTTCATATTGTATGAAGTAGTTACTATATCGTCGCCTATTGGTAGATGACACCAGCCAATGATAATGTAGATGGTAGATAACTGCCAAAAAACAGTGACGGGTCAACGAACTTTAATGCATTACATTTAGTTGAACATTGAACAAAACAGCAGTGATAGAATAAGGAATGTACTTTTACAAGTTTAAAGGGGACAGATCTACACTTTGTGTTTATTATTATAAAATCTTGGTATGAGAAAATAATGTTAACATCTTCATTTTTCTGCGATAGTTAAAATAAGTACTTGCCATTGTCGCTGCCCGATTTAAGGGAATATCGCAGCACATCGTCCGAATCATAGGTGATGGAGTAGCAGTTACCATACTTTGTATCTTGAATTAATGGGTCTTTACTGTGAAATATAAATCATTTATGATAATGATATCAACTTTAATAAATGAAATTGTATTAAGCTTTGAGGTGGAAACTCACATAAAAAGTACTCACAATATTGGGGGGAGGGGTACATGTCAAACAAAATGAAAAGGCAAATGACAGTAACCCTTCGACGATAACTCCCTCACTTGGCAACATGTCTTTTTATCTCTTAGGGGCCAGTTACTCCAATATTAATATACGAGAATGTTAGCTATTTTGACGATATCTTCACAATATTAAATTATGAAATACCAGAATAGGCTTGTCAACCTCGATGGAAGCCCCTAACTGTGTACCTGTAGTTTTTTGACATGTTTGATTGTTAAAAAATACACCAACCCTTCCTATTAACTGAATCAACTCTCTACTAATAGAGTTATTAATTGTATTGTTTGCACTGCACTGATGGCCGTGTTTGTTTCTTGTTTGCCAACACACTACACTCTCGTGTTAGGAGTCCTCAACAAAATATGTAAATTTTTCATTGATGGCAAAATCAATGCACATTTCATTATACATGTAAAGTATATATGTGTATATATTACACACACACACACACACGCACACACACACACACACACACACACATACACACACACATACACACACACAGACAAACAAACACATTTATATATACTGTTACATGCATTATATATATATATATATATATATATATATATATATATATATATATATATATATATATATATATATATATTTCACAATAACATATAATTGTTATTGTTATTACAAGTGAAGGGTTTAATATTGATATAATAATGAAAAATATTGGGAGGACTTTTAGAGGAATATCACTTATATGGATGTTGCGTAGGAGTGTACAGGTTGAAGTTTAACACCCACAACTAATTGTGCAACATTTTCCATTTAAGCTTCAAGTTGTAACAATTTGGAGCTTGGTACTTGCTATGTACATGTATATGAATAAATGTATAATAATATTATTTTATTTATGACTAAATTGGTTCTAGCTCTGTGGCCCAGTGAAGCTCTCATTTCTCCAATATTCCGCGAAGCATTTAGTCACCAATATATACAGCTACAGTAGCAATGACTCAGATTTTCACAAAACCCCTTTGTAGAGCTACTTGAGCTGATTGAACGAGCTGGGCGAAGTTTAGTCGTTATAAAATAATGTTGCAAAGTTTATTGAAAAGAATATCGATTTTTTTGACACGAGTGCAGTGTATTGACTGTGGTGAGCGCCTGTGGAACACATATCGTTGACCTGTTGATAGCATTTTTGGTGGGTGTAACATCAAAATATACGCAATAACTCGAAATTCTCGCTTTTATTTGCCACACATCTTTGATGAAATTAAAGACCAACTTTTGTGAAAGCAAATGCTAGGTCAATCTGTATGTATTACAAGTAATACTTATACTATAACGAAGTTAGAGGTATATGTCCATATTTATGTAGGTACGGTGTACACGGTAAAATGTGCTGATACAAATTACAGTGGTTTTCTTAATGAGTTTTGTCGACATAGTCATCGATAGCACATCATTTTCCAGAAAAGAATCAAAAATTGAAAAATATAAAACAAAAGGATTTTTACATAACCCCTTTGGTCTCTATTTACGAATTTTCAGACCGATCGGTGAGCATTTGAAAATGTTGAACGTGAGCAAAGTTTAGTTGTCATAAAAGAACACGGCCATTGTTTTTCTATGGGAAATCTGACATAGTATTCGGAATTAAATATCGCACTCCTACAATCACTTGATTTATTCTTTTTTATCTTTGTGTTACTTGTGATAACAATTTTTAGTCTACTCTGTTTCCATGGAAACAGCTGCCCTATTTTAGACAATTTGTGTTACAACAGATAGCTCCATCTCATACATGTCAAAATTAATTTTTATTTTTTCCATGTTTTATGTCAAATTTTGGAAAAATAATCCACATATTATGGTGATTTTGGTTACCATGGCAAGGGATGTTAAACCTGGAACTTTTGAAACAAAACGTATAGGGCTTGTACATTTACATTTTGGCTTACTTGTATTAAATCATAAATTCATACGGTATACCTGTATTAATTTGTTATGCAATAATTTTTTATAGCAGTTGCTAACTTTTGTGGCCTATTTTCTTTACAATATTACCGGTACGTTTATGTCCTCCTTTGCATCATGCCTTGGATGTAGTTGGGCCTGACCACAGGCACTTGTTTCCCGAGATATGCATCAGCATTTTTCTATCAGAATACAATATAATGTTGACAATATCGATAATATTGACGAGTTTAGCCAATATTGTATATGAAAGTGGTAAAATAACATGTGTTTCTGTGATCGCGCAAGTCCACTCACCATGAGATATCTCGCATTTGTAAGTATACTTTATGTTTCCATGGACACAACTATCCTATGTTAGACAATTTGTGTTACAACAGATAGCATTAGTGCATATATGCCTAAAATAAGAAATTTTTGTCCTAAAATTTTCTTCTTCCCAATTTACATCTAATTTTGCAAAAGATTCACATACTATGGTGATTTTGTTACCATGGCAACTGTATTCATATAATGATACCTTTTTTGGAACTCGGCATAAGATACTACCCTATGTAGGTTGGTCAATATGCAATAACATAGATTATTATTGAATTTATAAAGTTATTTGTCAGATGCATATGTATTTTAAAAAAAAACATTTTCAAGCCTTCTGTACGTTTCCATAGAAACAGCTCTCCTATTTTAGACAATTTATGTCACAACAGATAGCACCAACTCATACATGGCAAAAACATGGAAAACGTTTTACTAATTTTTATTTTTTCCATGGTGTATGTCAGATTTTGGAAAAATAATTCATATTTTATGGTAATGGCGGTTACCATGGCAACCGATGTTCATAAAATGGTCCCCTTTTTGGAATTCACCATAACAAACTACCCCAGGTAGGGTGGTCAATATGCAAATAACTTTACTATTATTAAAATTATTATTATTATATAATATTATTTAATTATTTAAAACTGGGGACGTTGATGATGTTTCATAAAGTACAGGAACATGACGAAATAAGAATAGATAGTTTTAATTATAAGTATAGGGTCATTAAATATTGGTGTAACTTTACCTGAGAGAGCATGGCAGATTATTGTATGAACAATCCACGACCATATCCGATCCTTGATGCCCATATTCTAGTAATTCTGACCGCGTGAGTCCCTTTAAAATCAATTGTAGTTGTGAGAGTGATGTGTTTCTCTCTGCCTGGCGCATGATGTCCAAGGTTTGATTCACGAAGTCAACATACACTGCCTCATCCTGTACCAGGTCATAGAATTGCATACGTAGATATTCTTCATCGAATTCATCACTGCTTCCAGCACCATTGCCCAAGTCAATTTCATAAACATCGTTGGATGGGCTATACGTATGCAGATCAGCTGATGCTTCGTATTCTTCGTCGGGAATGGAGTTGACATTCGAGTCGTCATTTACAGATGATAAGTTCACATGAGGAGTACTTGCTGGGTGTTCGCTGTGTGTGATGTCTAGATTTGTAGTGGTGGCAACTGTCGTCATTATCGGTGTCTTCTCTGCCAATGTCAATGATGATGATGTTGTTAACGATGTGTTATCTGTTGCAAGATTATCCATCCCATCTGATGACGTGATATTTAATGTTTTTGATGTTAAATTTGTTGCATCTGCAAAAAATACAGAAATATGATTTCTGAATGTGAATTATTCATGCAACATCTTTGCATTTCAAAACAAAACAAAAACACAAAAGAAAGTGTATCAATGGGTATTCATTGAAGATATCAGAAATGCAATGTTCTAATTTCAATATCTCTACTCAGCAACTGTTTTAAATAAAATGGCAAACTTTGTGGGATAAAAAACTAAATTCATTTAGTTAGGCCTCATGCCCCCATCCCACCCCCTTCTAATTAAACTGGCCAAAATTGACAATGTTGCAGACAATCGATTTCAAGTCAGTGTGTAGTAGTAGGTAGGGCTATGAATACAAAGCCAGTATGTAGTAATATGTAGTGCTATGAATACAAAGCCAGTATGTAGTAGTATGTAGTGCTATGAATACAAAGCCAGTATGTAGTAGTATGTAGTGCTATGAATACAAAGCCAGTATATAGTAGTATGTAGTGCTATAAATACAAAGCCAGTATATAGTAGTATGTAGTGCTATGAATACAAAGCCAGTATGTAGTAGTATGTAGTGCTATGAATACAACGTCAGTATGTAGTAGTATGTAGTGCTATGAATACAAAGCCAGTATGTAGTAGTATGTAGTGCTATGAACACAAAGCCAGTATGTAGTAGTATGTAGTGCTATGAATACAAAGCCAGTATGTAGTAGTATGTAGTGCTATAAATACAAAGCCAGTATATAGTAGTATGTAGTGCTATGAATACAAAGCCAGTATGTAGTAGTATGTAGTGCTATGAATACAAAGCCAGTATGTAGTAGTATGTAGTGCTATGAATACAAAGCCAGTATGTAGTAGTATGTAGTGCTATGAATACAAAGCCAGTATGTAGTAGTATGTAGTGCTATGAATACAAAGCCAGTATGTAGTAGTATGTACTGTTATGAATACAAAGCTAGTATGTAGTAGTATATAGTGAGTAAAAAAAATTGTTGACACTTTATTTCATTTTAGTGCCATACATTTACTACTAACAGTGGAAATCCTTCTATTGTGTATTGTGCTATGTCCTATATCCTGTGTACTGTACTGGGTCCTATAACCTGTGTACTGTACTATGTCCTATATCTTGTGTACTCTACTAGGAGTAGGGGCTACATCTTGTTTTCTGTGCTACGCCCTATATCTAGTGTATTGTACTATGTCCTATATCTTTTGTACTGTAATGTACTAGGTGCTATATCTTTTGTATTGTACTATGTCCAGTATATTGTGTACTGTACTAGGTCCTATATCTTGTGTACTGCACTAGGCCCTATCTCTTGGGTACTGTACTAGGAGCTACATCTTGTTTTCTGTGCTACGCCCTATATCTAGTGTATTGTACTATGTCCTATATCTTTTGTACTGTAATGTACTAGGTGCTATATCTTTTGTATTGCACTGTGTCCAGTATATTGTGTACTGTACTAGGGCCTATATTTTGTGTACTGTACTAGATGCTATAGCTTGTGTACTGTACTAGATCCTATATCTTGTGTACTGTACTAGGTCCTATCTTTTGGGTACAGTACTAGGTGCTATATCTTGTGTACTGTACTATGTCCAGTATATTGTGTACTGTACTAGGGCCTATATCTTGTCTACTGTACTAGGTCCAACAACTTGTGTACTGTACTAGATGCTATAGCTTGTGTACTGTACTAGATCCTATATCTTGTGTACAGTACAATGTCCTATATCTTGTGTACTGTACTATGTCCAGTATATTGTGTACTGTACTAGGTCATATATCTTGTGTACTGTACTAGGTCCTATCTCTTGTGTACAGTACTAGGTGCTATATCTTGTGTACTGTACTAGGGCCTATATCTTGTCTACTGTACTAGGTCCAACAACTTGTGTACTGTACTAGATGCTATAGCTTGTGTACTGTACTAGATCCTATAACTTGTGTACAGTACTATGTCCTATATCTTGTGTACTGTACTATGTCCAGTATATTGTGTACTGTACTAGGTCCTATAACTTGTGTACTGTACTAGATGCTATAGCTTGTGTGCTCTACTAGTTGCTATATCTTATGTACAGTACTATGGCCTATAGCTTGTGTACTGGACTAGGTCCTATATCTTGTGTACTGTACTAGGTACTATAACTTGTGTACTGTACTATGTCCAGTATATTGTGTACTGTACTAGGTCCTACAACTTGTGTACTATACTAGATGCTATACCTTGTGTGCTCTACTAGTTGCTATATCTTGTGTACAGTACTATGGCCTATATCTTATGTACTGCACTAGGTCCTATCTCTTGGGTACTGTACTATGTCATATACCTTCTGTACTGTACTAGGTCTTATAACTTGAGTACCTTACTAGGTCCTATAACTTGTGTACTGTACTAGATGCTATAGCTTGTATACTGTACTAGGTCCTATATCTTGTGTACTGCACTAGGCCCTATCTCTTGGGTACTGTACTAGGAGCTACATCTTGTTTTCTGTGCTACGCCCTATATCTAGTGTATTGTACTATGTCCTATATCTTTTGTACTTTACTGGGTGCTATATCTTTTGTATTGTACTAGATGCTATAGCTTGTGTGCTCTACTAGGTGCTATATCTTATGTACAGTACTAGGTGCTATGGCTTGTGTACTGTACTGGGTCCTATATCTTGTGTACATGTACTGTACTAGGTCCTATATCTGGTGCACTGTACGAGATCCTATATCTTGTGTACTGTACTATGTCCTATATCTTGTGTACAGTACTAGGTCCTATATCTGATGTACTGTACTATGTCCTACATCTAGAGTTCTGTACTATGTCCTATATCTTCTGTATGATTATAGGTCCTATATTTTGTATACTGTACTAGCGCCTACATCTTGTGCACCATACTAGGTCCTATATCCTGTCCACTGTACTAGGTCGTATATCTTGTGGCCTCTACTATGTCCTGTATCTGGTGCACTGTGTTAGGTCCTAAATCTGATGTACTGTACCAGGTTCTATATTTCGTGTCCCACCACTAGGTCCTTTATTTTGTGTACTGTACCAGGTCCTATATCGTGTGTACTGTACTAGGTCCTATATCTCGTGTAATGTATTACGTTTTATATCTGTGTACTCTGTACTATGTCCAGTATATTGTGTACTGTACTATGTCCAGTATATTGTGTACTATACTATGTCCAGTATATTGTGTACTATACTATGTCCAGTATATTGTGTACTATACTATGTCCAGTATATTGTGTACTATACTATGTCCAGTATATTGTGTACTATACTATGTCCAGTATATTGTGTACTATACTATGTCCAGTATATTGTGTACTATACTATGTCCAGTATATTGTGTACTGTACTATGTCCAGTATATTGTGTACTGTACTATGTCCAGTATATTGTGTACTGTACTATGTCCAGTATATTGTGTACTATACTATGTCCAGTATATTGTGTACTATACTATGTCCAGTATATTGTGTACTATACTATGTCCAGTATATTGTGTACTATACTATGTCCTGTATATTGTGTACTGTACTATGTCCAGTACATTGTGTACTATACTATGTCCAGTATATTGTGTACTATACTATGCCCAGTATATTGTGTACTGTACTATGTCCAGTACATTGTGTACTATACTATGCCCAGTATCTTGTGTACTGTACTATGCCCAGTATATTGTGTACTGTACTACGTCCAGTATATTGTGTACTGTACTACGTCCAGTATCTTGTGTACTGTACTATGTCCAGTATCTTGTGTACTGTACTATGTCCAGTATATTGTGTACTGTACTATGTCCAGTATATTGTGTACTGTACTACGTCCAGTATATTGTGTACTGTACTATGTCCAGTATATTGTGTACTGTACTATGTCCAGTATATTGTGTACTGTACTACGTCCAGTATATTGTGTACTGTACTATGTACAGTATATTGTGTACTGTACTACGTCCAGTATATTGTGTACTGTACTACGTCCAGTATATTGTGTACTGTACTATGTCCAGTATATTGTGTACTGTACTATGTCCAGTATATTGTGTACTGTACTATGTCCAGTATATTGTGTACTGTACTACGTCCAGTATATTGTGTACTGTATTATGTCCAGTATATTGTGTACTGTACTACGTCCAGTATATTGTGTACTGTACTACGTCCAGTATATTGTGTACTGTACTATGTCCAGTAAATTGTGTACTATACTATGTCCAGTGTATTGTGTACTGTACTATGTCCAGTATCTTGTGTACTGTACTACGTCCAGTATATTGTGTACTGTACTATGTCCAGTAAATTGTGTACTATACTATGTCCAGTGTATTGTGTACTGTACTATGTCCAGTATATTGTGTACTGTACTACGTCCAGTATATTGTGTACTGTACTATGCCCAGTATATTGTGTACTGTACTATGTCCAGTATATTGTGTACTATACTATGTCCAGTATATTGTGTACTATACTATGTCCAGTATATTGTGTACTGTACTATGTCCAGTATATTGTGTACTGTACTATGTCCAGTATATTGTGTACTATACTATGTCCAGTATATTGTGTACTATACTATGTCCAGTGTATTGTGTACTGTACTATGTCCAGTATCTTGTGTACTGTACTGGGTCGTATATCTTGTCTTCTCTACTATGTTCTATATCTGATGTACTGTACCAGTTCTCATATCTTGTGTCCTGTAGTAGGTCCTTTATTTTGTTTCCTGTACGAGGAGCTATATATTGTGTATTGTAGTAAGTCATATATCGTGTGTACTGTACTAAGTCCTATATGTCGTGTACTGTACTATGTGTTTTATAGATTGTGTACTGTATAACATCTTGTTACTGTACCATGTCCTATATCTAGTGCACAGTGCTAGATCCTATATCTTGTGTACAGTTGTATGTATGTATGTATGTATGTATGTATGTATGTCATGTATCTTGTCACGTGATCGTTTACCAGCATATTTAATGATTTTTCACAGTCGCTTAATCTATTGATGTAAAAGGTGACGAATGACTGTTATGTATTAAATCGTTCAAGCGAAACTAAAAGGATGAACAAATTGACTGATTACCTTTATCTGTAGTTTGTGGGAAATATTGTTCTGCATAAAGACAACGTTGTAGTGTGCTTATATTGTGTTATCATTGACCCCATGGGCAATATCACTCACAATAATCCCTATGCATTGTGAATGCACAGTAAGTGGTTAAATTGAACTGTTTTGTTCGAAAGCCCTTGTGTAATTTCAAGAGATGAAGGTGTCAGATAGATGATTTGTGGGATAGTAACAACATTGGCACTTGAATGATTCATAGAAGGAAAACAACACATGCCAATGAAATTACATAGAGCATTTCTACCTTTTTTATTGACGATTGCTCCAGCGTCGCAGCAGTTGGAAGAGATCTTTGCATCCATGGAGTTTTTAAGTTGGCAAACGCTTTGTGTTTTATCAAAACTCCATACGATACAGTTTTGTGTTTGCAGGCAGGCATCGCAGCACTCTATAGAGTTGTTCATAGTAGTATTTTGTATAGTTGATCCTATAATTGTAATGTTTTCTTCGAGTCCACAGCTAATACTTCTTGTTTCTCGTAGAGTGGTTGACACAGAATCCCCTAGATAGGACAATAAACAAACTCGTCAAACTGTGCCCTATATCTGGTGTTCTGTACAATGCCCTATATCTGGTGTGCTGTACAATGTCCTTTGTCTGGTGTACTGCAGTAGAGCATATATCTGGTGTACTGTACATGGTCCTTTATGTTGTGTTGTATGCTAGGTTTTATATCTCGTTTATTGGTTATCAGTGTTCTTGCAAATTGAAATATACTTGTGTTATTCAAAGTGTCAATTTTTTTCGAAACACATTTAATAATATAGTTCTGTCCAGTAATCGGTATATGACGATGTCATATGGTATGATAATTTGAGTAGCATGTCATCCGTAAGGACAACACACATTATCAGTATGTGGATTGATATAATGCTAAATATAATTGGTATATCCCTTAATTGGTAAGCCTTGTTAATGAAGCACATAACTTTTTAAAACCAACATTACATCAATAATCTTTAATTGGACAGATGCCCTTTGTTATCATCGATGCATGTACAAAATTATATGACACTTGACACTTGTAACATCGCTTGATTACAAACAAGTCCCTCAGACATTTTACTTCTATGTGAAATAAATGCAAGTGTGTATTTCGCTTATTCTTTAATTCATGATTTCATGATTTAAAAAAATTGTTTATAGTTTAAAACATATAATACACATAAATATACAGGGAATATCTTGATATTGATCGAAATGAAGGTCAAGGTCAAATGTCAAGGTCTTAAAAGAAAGCGTACACCTGCTAATATTAGGGTAGTCAGTTGAATGAAATCTATAATTATATTGTAGTCTTTAAGTTATGCAGTAAATATAGATTTTTGTTTACAAATATGGCCGCCATTCAGTAGAAAGTTATACGAACATAAACCGTAATGCATGTGTATTATTTATCTTTTACTGTATATATTATCTGCAAACATGATTTATAGGTACTTTGCAGTGAAAATAAAAAGTGTCTAAGTGTCTATTACATGAAAGAAATGGCTTGATTTTGATGTAAACAAGCAGGCAGACAGACAGACAGACAGATAGACATGAATATTAATGAAACATTTGCATATATTTAGGATTTTGGTTATTATTCAAAACTACTTTATTCAGAGTGCACACTTCAAAATTCAAAATGTTGGTCATAACATTTTTAAAAATTGGTATAGGAAATGCTAGTTTTCTCTTGAATTAATGTCAAATGTTCCTGGTAAATATGTGAGTTCTAAGCATGTTTGTTCTAGCAAAGATGGATTTATACTGATCAAAAGTCAAATTGGCAATTTTTCATGAAAATACAATACTCGTATTTGGTAAGGATCAGTCACTTCTCTTATATAGATATATGACAATAGTGATAATTGTTGTTAGTACATAGAAACATTGATGATATTGATTTATGATTACCCTATCGTTCATTTTGTCAGTATAATTTTAAGTGTTGTTGTTGTTGTCGTCGTCGTCGTCGTCGTCGTCGTCGTCGTCGTCGTTGTTGTTGTTGTTGTTGTTGTTGTTGTTCTTCTTCTTCTTCTTGTTCTTGTTCTTGTTCTTCTTCTTCGTTTGTTTATTTGTTTGTTTGTTTATTTGTTTGTTTGTTTGCTTGTTTGTTTTCGTAAACATAACTAACTAAGCCTGAACCCCATGTGGTTATGATAACGACATATGTATAGGTCGTTATTATCTGATGAATCTAGGAATATGTTCAGTTTATTTCCTTAACATAGATCTATTGTCAATGCTCATTTTCGTACCTTTTCTTCTATACCACGACTCCACAACACCCGAAGTGCAGCAGTCTGCAATCATTGGCTTCACGTTTTCATCGCTCAGCCAGCAATTGCCTTCCAAACTAATCTCTTCGAACGTCCAACTTACGCATCCGAGTGTCTCCTTGCACAAGGTGCAACAATCCCTGGATTCTTCTACTCTGTCACTTGGAAATTCATTCCATACCTTACTGCCTCGTCGATCCGTTCGTATTTCTGCTGCACACGCTAACGGCTCTATAGAATGAAGAGTTCATTCAATGTCAATACTTGTCATGCACACTGCATTAGACACGAATAATGTTATGCATTACATGCTTCTATTTCTGTCAATGATAATTTTAAAGCCTCTTCCTTTGCCATCTATAAGCGTTAGTCGTTACACGTATAGGGTGAGGCAATGCAATGACGATACAAACCTTTCACCTTTTTAAAACCATGGATTGTTATGGCATTAATTAACTGGAAAGGATATCGATGAAGGTCTCAACTGCCACTCAACTTAATCGACCTCCTCTGCTACGACAATTCCAACTGGTTTATCAACGCATTAAAGGACGCGATTAGGCACGAGAAATTAAGAGAAAGCATTACGTTACGTTTGGTTTACTGGAATAAGGCGTATACTATACAATGTAGAATGTAAAAAGTAACATCAGCCTGGAAGGGTGACCATACTATGCCAGAATATAACAATTACTTTGGGCAGTATTTCACTAATATAAATATAGAATGTGAAAAGAGTGTCTATTGTATATTTTTTAAAAATGGCGAACCTCCATCTCGCTGTCTCTCTTCATTCACTAATTGTGTCCTCCTTCTCTTTCTCTTTGACCCTTGATAGAGTAAACAACAACAACATTTCAATTAAGAAAATGAGGATGAAATTAATCAATTGACGTATTTATCAATAGGTGATCGATACTAACATTCCATCAGACAGTATCCAGCGTGACAAATTAAGTTTCAAATTGGAACATGGTGGAAATAGAGATGTCTTTGTATTCTTTTGTCTTTGTCGGTAAAATGTTCACGATGACAAAAATGTAAAATGCTTAATTTATACTCCGCCTCAAATGGACAGGGTATTAGATATTTGAAAATGAGCTGTGTGCAATCATATACTTGAGGAATTTGTTGTTGTTGTTGTCATCATCATCGTCGTCGTCGTCGCGCGCCGCCGCCGCCGCCGCCGCCGCCGCCATTGTTGTTGTTATTATTGTTGTTGCTGCTGCTGCTGATGTTGTTGTTGTTGTTGTTGTTGTTGTTGTTGATGATGATGATGATGATGATGATGATGATGATGATGTTGTTGTTGTTGTTGTTGTTGTAAAGATAGAATGATTTAATATATTAATTGACTTTACCTGAACCACCCTTGATCTCATTCAGTAGCAATTCAATAATTGCACCATTTGGTGAACTCTGCAGAATTCGACTCAGTCTTACTTTGTTTGCATTACATAACGTTATCGCTGGAAACTGCACGGATGTGCCATTAGTCTCTGTTATAACATTGATCCTGACAGGATATTCCAAATACCTTCGTAGCAATTCACTCATATGTGAAATATAACCACTCAAGACAATAATAACTACCAGAGTCCACAAACTCCGTCTGTGTACAGTTTTCGAAGCCGCTATCCTGGGTATTCCATGACACGATGTACTTATCGCGAATGCCCGAGTAATACTTTCAATATTTCTCCGTTTTTCTTTAAATGGTTTCCGGCACTTTCTTTCACTGTGTCTTGAGTGTTGGTTCAATGGTAGCCTTGCTTCCTCGAGTTCTATTTGTTCACTCATCTTCCGTCAATAGGGGTTGAAACCGTGGTAATGGTACATCCTTATTTCTGGTTTGAAAACATAGAAAAGTGTCAATCCGACATGTACGTGTATTTTCCAATGACGTAGATAAGTTAGCTAAAGATGACTTTCCGACAGTCACTCAACCTAAAAGGTAAAGGGAGAATCCTGTCATCCTATACTCTCGCATATAATCACTGGGAATTCCCTGAGGCAACTTCGATGTTGCGCTCTTGTCCCAAGAATTATGTCGAATGAATATTAATGAGACTCTGGTGCCGTACCTACCAGCATATTTAGTGAAAACAGAAAACCCTATAGCCTCCGTATTCAATAAAGAGGCTTCAATTTCCTGATGCCTTTATCCTATGTGATCTAACAATATTATGTTATGAAACTCTTTAGAATTTCATTTAGAATATTTCATACACGCAATTTTCACTGACAATTAGTGTAAGCAACTAATGGGTATTACCTTCCCAGAATACTTTAATTATCGTTAATTGTGTATTATGCCCTATACGTATATAGTGCGTTATGGTTCAATGAGCAATACAACAAACAAGTTCTATATTTATTGAAAAAAATGTAATACATACATCAAAATAATATATTATATTCTCTTTTTTTATCCAAAGCTGTACTTGATGCCCATGTGTCAATAGAAACAGGCATGCTCACACATTATTTTCATTACACGTGGCCATGGTCCCTTCAAACATCCCAGATATGGAATATTTCCAATATCCTATATATTTCCAATATGTTACATATATACAATACATTAACATGTACATAGAAAAAGAAAAATTGTACCAAAAATCAGAGAGAGAGAGAGAGAGAGAGAGAGAGAGAGAGAGAGAGAGAGAGAGAGAGAGAGAGAGAGAGAGAGAGAGAGAGAGAGAGAGAGAGAGAGAGAGAGACAGACAGACAGACAGACAGACAGACAGACAGACAGACAGACAGACAGACAGACAGACAGACAGACAGACAGACAGACAGACAAAAGCATAACACAACCTCCACTTACGGTAAAAACGGATATACAATACGACAACTATCACATTGGCGGGAAAGATAAGAGGATACATCACTGAATATCTTTGCCAAGGATGACACAAAAAAGTTTTAACAACCTATTTCCATTGTGGTCTACTACAAGTCCAAACGAGATTAGCTTTACAAATGGATGTGGATTTCACATACATGTTAAGGTAATGTCTTATAATGAGCTCTAATCTATTCCTGGATGTACTTAGCCAGCAGATCGTCTTCCTTCCATCTTGATTAGAGGAAAAGACATTACCACAATCATGGCTACTGGTTGGGAGGGTTTTTAGGGTTTGTGGGGACCAGAGAACAAAAACTATGTTGGAGGACATTTAGCTCAAAATATTAAACGATAGACTTAATTTAAAGTCTTACAATGCTTGAATATGGTATTAAAATATCAGAATTGAGACAATTATAATATGTAGTACATATTATTTGGCTTTGAAGTGTATTTTGTTGTGACACTTGAAAGTTTTACTTGGTTCCAAAAATCACAAAACATTTCAAGTCCCGCTTTTAGACTACAAGAATTTTGATAGCCAATTGACTTCTCCTCCGCCCACTTCCCCTTAGTTTAGTTTTCTTAGTTTTCTCTCAATTCACTCTTCTATGCACCATCAGAGCCAAGTAAACCACTATACACAGATATAATATAATTTGCACCATCAGAGCCAAGTAAACCACTATACACAGATATAATATAATTTGCACCATCAGAGCCAAGTAAACCACTATACACAGATATACTATAATTTGCACCATCAGAGCCAAGTAAACCACTATACACAGATATACTATAATTTGCACCATCAGAGCCAAGTAAACCACTATACACAGATATAATATAATTTGCACCATCAGAGCCAAGTAAACCACTATACACAGATATAATATAATTTGCACCATCAGAGCCAAGTAAACCACTATACACAGATATAATATAATTTGCACCATCAGAGCCAAGTAAACCACTATACACAGATATAATATAATTTGCACCATCAGAGCCAAGTAAACCACTATACACAGATATACTATAATTTGCACCATCAGAGCCAAGTAAACCACTATACACAGATATAATATAATTTGCACCATCAGAGCCAAGTAAACCACTATACACAGATATAATATAATTTGCACCATCAGAGCCAAGTAAACCACTATACACAGATATAATATAATTTGCACCATCAGAGCCAAGTAAACCACTATACACAGATATAATATAATTTGCACCATCAGAGCCAAGTAAACCACTATACACAGATATAATATAATTTGCACCATCAGAGCCAAGTAAACCACTATACACAGATATAATATAATTTGCACCATCAGAGCCAAGTAAACCACTATACACAGATATAATATAATTTGCACCATCAGAGCCAAGTAAACCACTATACACAGATATAATATAATTTGCACCATCAGAGCCAAGTAAACCACTATTTCACCATCAGAGCCAAGTAAACCACTATACACAGATATAATATAATTTGCAGCTTACAAAAATACATAAGGCCACACGTATTGTTCAGACAATATTAAGACATATCCATAAATACTTTTGAAACAATGTGCGAGCCGTAGTCCAGCAGCCATTTTACACACATTTGTGGCCCACATTAGGATGTATTGCTCATCACCAAAAAACATGAAATGGCATACACACATGGGCAGGTTGAGCCCTTTGAACACTTTATTTCCAATGGCCTGACAGGCAAGTGGGTGTTTCTTGTAGACCAACAACCCACTGCGAAAAATGATAAATCCGTTCAGTGGAATTAACATTTGAATGAAATTGTTGTATTAACAAGTTATAGTTAGTAAGTTTTATAAGACGTTGCACTCAAAAAGAATCGTTGAAAACTGAAGTGGGTTAATAAATTATGCAGAAAACAAGTCAATGTTTGGTTAACGTATATGATTGACAAGTCCATCGCGTGCAATTAATCCCGGTAATTGCATCGTAGCCGGATGGGCAATCGATCTGCTAAAAAACCCGCAAATGTATGTTTCGCTCCCTGATTAAATTTCTTGTGGCGATAGTCAATTACACTTGCAAAAGGCACTATGAACAGTACAAGCGATGTCTGATTAGAAACGTTATAATCGAACAATATCAAACAAATAATCCAAATACGTGATTAACTTCTATATAGCTATACTCGTCACGTGATTGAAGTCTCTATCTGAATACTCGTCACGTATACAACACTTCGAAATGTAAGTTTTACAGCTATAGTCTATTCAAAAACAGACACACAGACACACACTCGGTTGGTTGGTTGGTTGGTTGGTTGGTTGGTTGGTTGGTTGGTTGAAAGATGAAAACTGTTCATATAGCAGATAACACGGTTATTAGAATAAACAAGTATACAATGAAAATATCAAATATGCATACATACATACATACATACATACATACATACATACATACATACATACATACATACACGCACACACGCACGCACGCACGCACGCACGCACACACACACACACACACACACACACATACTTACATACATACATACATACATACATACATACATACATACATACATACATACATACATATATATATATATATATATATATATATATATATATATATATATATATATATATATATATATATATATATATATATAGTTTTATTATTACGCTCTGCCACTGCGGTATAGAGCACTGTCTTAGCAGATTGATACTCACCGAGTTATATATATATAATTATATATATATATATATATATATATATATATATATATATATATATATATATATATATATATATATATATGTATGTATGTATGTATGTATGTATGTATGTGTGTGTATGTATGTATGTATATGTATGTATGTATGTATGTATGTATGTATGTATGTATGTATGTAATATATATATATATAACTCGGTGAGTATCAATCTGCGAAGACAGTGCTCTATACCGCAGTGGCAGAGCGTAATAATTTATATATATATATAATTAAATATATTCAAAGTATTTAGAAATCTATTGAGGAGCCAGTTGAGTCTTAATACAGCATTGCACGCTGATTTGTAATATCTAAGTATTGCTACTTGTATCGCTCTACGTATAGTATTGAGCACTGCTCACTTCTGCACACACATTTTCTCTATACTAAAGCTATGTCTGTATATCCATACGTGTCATAATATAATATTGCCAAAACCCCGTAACGCATTTTCTCCACAATGTAACAATTTAAAAAAAAAAGTACGTATTGAAGTGACAGGCTTGTAATTTTTTGAATTCAGATTCCACGTGTTATAACATGGTGAATGCTAGATTTGAGTTATGTAGATAGCAGCCTACCTGGATGGTGAATGCTAGATTTGAGTTATGTAGATAGCAGCCTACCTGGATGGTGACTCGAATTATTCATAATACATTGAGTTAAATCTTTGATTGTAAGAACCAAAATATAATATGAAAATAATAAAGCAACGACAGAGAAGGTGTGCCATTAAGGTATAAATCTTTCGTAACTGTTACCTTCGACGGACAGACTTGTTGTGAAGTAAGGATTTCACGCTTACGTTATTTATAGAACAGTGTCACTGAATGATATAAATTACTCACAATAACAGGTTAACTAGTCAGCAAAACGTTAGGTTGACACACACTGCCAATATATGTATGCATACCATACTAATTAAATTTAGTAATCAAAGTGCGATGCCCATTACCATTCATCATTTATGAACATTGCAGTACCTTTTCCCAAAATATATATCAAATACATATAGAAGACTATATGGATGAGGATAGAGTAATACTAGTACAGCTAGATATTGTTCTGCTCAGAGATCATTCGTCTAAGCGATGCTTTTCACGTAGTTAACGTTTTGGATTAATACACGTGTAATGTAGAATATTTCAAGACTGTAGTGCCATCAAGTTGAAACAATTTAAAAAAATAAAATCGTATCTTATAATCATGTTTTTAGTGTGTATCTATGGCAATCAGGAATCACATTTCAATAATGGTTATTCATTTCTTTAAAAAAAAAACGTTTGCGTTTTCTTTAAACAGACAAATAACACAAACAAAAAAACCGAGCCCATCCATCCATGCATGTAGTAATATTATTACATGTACGATAAACGGCGGAGCAGCAATGTGGATAATTTCCCGACGGATCGCCATGACACTTTGTCTTATAATGTCACAAATTTCCATTCGATGCATGATATGAATTGTCACCATTACCAGTCAAGTCAGGTCCAAATGACGTATTTCCATTTCTGCTTTAAACGTTAATGTTGAAATGAAAGAATTCAGTTTCTAAATGTTCACACTGTGTCGAAATACCTACAGGACAGAAAGTTAACTTTACCAAGAAGTACCCTATAGATATCTACTCAAAGATTTATGTAGAATGGCTAGAATTGGCGGGAAATAATTGAATAGATACATCAATTATTTTCATTTCAATATGTAATACAAGATCGTATTTGATACCCGTTGGATAGTTTCGTCATTATTATTCACACATATATGTATTGGTTAATGAACTGTACACCTATCTATCATCAAATTTACCTTTCCTTTCAAAAACAATTACCAACAAAACTGTCTGGACAGATCCGTCAGATGGTTAAAACCTCAAACACATACAAAACATGTCAAGTGTTATGTAACTGGCCTGTCTATCATGGTATCGGAGACAACATCGACGTTCCGTGGACAGAGCGAGAGAACAAAGACAAGGAAATACCCTAAATTGATCTAAGTTGGTACATTTTCAAGAGAAATCGGAGGACGGATTCGGGTTAAATAACGATTTCAACCAACACTGTCACTGCCTTTTACAAGCCGACATCACTAAACCCAGAGATATCACAACAACATTGATATCATCACACCCAGAGATATCACTACACCCAGAGATATCACTACACCATTGATATCATTACACCCAGAAATATCACTACACCGTTGATATCACTACACCACTGACATCACTACACCCAGAGATATCACTACACCATTGATATCATTACACCCAGAGACATCACTACACCATTGATATCATCACATCCAGAGATATCACTACACCGTTGATATCACTACACCACTGACATCACTACACCCAGAGATATCACTACACCATTGATATCATTACACCCAGAGACATCACTACACCATTGATATCATCACATCCAGAGATATCACTACACCCAGAGATATCACTACACCGATGATATCACTACACCCAGATATCACTACACCACTGACATCACTACACCCAGAGATATCACTACACCGTTGCTATCACTACACCCAGTGATATCACTACACCGTTGATATCACTACACCCAGATATCACTACACCACTGACATCACTACACCCAGAGATATCACTACACCCAGATATCACTACACCACTGACATCACTACACCCAGAGATATCACTACACCGTTGCTATCACTACACCCAGTGATATCACTACACCCTTGATATCACTACACCATTGATATTACTACACCCAGAGATATCACTACACCCAGAAATATCACTACACCATTGATATCACTCCACTGTTGACATCACTACACCCAGAGATATCACTACACCTAGAGATATCACTACACCATTGATATCACTACATCTAGAGATATCACTTCACCGTAGATATCACTACACCCAGAGATATCACTTCACCCAGAGATATCACTACATTATTGATATCACTACATCTAGAGATATCACTGCGCCGTTGACATCACTACACCAAGAGATATCACTACCCCAGTGATATCATCACACCCAGAGATATCACTACACCGTTGATATCACTACACCCAGATATCACTACACCACTGACATCACTACACCATTGATATCACTACACCCAGATATCACTACACCATTGACATCACTACACCCAGAGATATCACTACACCGTTGCTATCACTACACCCAGTGATATCATTACACCGTTGATATCACTACACCATTGATATCATCACACCAAGAGATATCACTACACCGTTGAGATCACTACATCGTTGATATTACTACACCCAGAGATATCACTACACCCAGATATATCACTACACCTAAAGATATCACTACACCCAGAGATATCACTACACCCAGAGATATCACTACACTGTTGATATCACTACACCCAGAGATATCACTACATTATCACTACACCCAGATATCACTACACCACTGACATCACTACACCCAGAGATATCACCACATCGTTGATATCACTACACCTAGAGATATCACTACACCGTTGATATCACTACACCCAGAGATATCACTACACCTAGAGATATCACTACACCCAGAGATATCACTACACAGTTGATATGACTACACCCAGATATATCACTACACCCAGAGATATTACTACACCGTTGATATCACTACACCTAGAGATATCACTACACCGTTGATATCACTACACCTAGAGATATCACTACACCGTTGATATCACTACACCCAGAGATATCACTACACCGTTGTTAGCAATTGTAAATATAAGATAACAGTCCAATCAAGGTGAAGTTTGAGAAATCGATGAATTGTTTCTTGTACTCAATTGCAAATAACTTAATACAAAAATGCGAACAGTCTTGATTTGAAATATGACAACATATCAATCGTACACAAATACCTCAACAGTACTAGGAGACAGATAAAACAGATAAGTTTAATATTTCAGACACGCAAACAGTGTGACATTTGACCCAATCAAAATAAACAATAAAACTATGTATATATTGCTGTAGTCAAGCAAGTGTACCTATTTTCTGTATCATCACACACGTTGGAGGTATTATGAATGTATGATAGAAAGATCTACAATATATCTTATAAGCACCCAAAGCAGCTGATTCCTAGGTCTCTGAATGTATTTAAATATTCATCAAATACATCTTATCGAAAGTGTACTGTGACATAAAAGTCATAAATTATGCAAATGTCGATTTCAAAATAGTGACCAAATATATTTGAAGCCATGAAAAATAAGCTAATTTAGTGAGATACAGTTCAACATATTACCTGTGGTGAATATTCTGACAGACTCCGTATCTGATTCAACTCTTGGTTAATTTGAACGGCGCTTTGATAAGTATCAACCTAAAGACGTAGACGCCAGGTTATAAAGGCAAAAGACTGCTTACAAATAATGATGTCAAGTGAGATACATATTTATATTCAAACGGTGTAGTGGATTTAGTTCTATTTGAAAACTAAAGATATACTGTCTCCCAGCATCACATGCCTGCAAATCATCTGCTGTTTCATTTTCAGAATAGTACGTATGACCGCAAATGAACGATATAGAAAGTAACCATTCAGAGGTCAAAAACAACCACGCTATTTGTACCCCTGTCCAATTATATCCATGACATAGACTAACAATATAATATTTGAAAGCAAAGCCTTACCTCTAGTTCCAACGACGTGTAGAGCGAGGTTTGTCTTACGTACAAGGAAGGTTAAATAGTCAAAGTTCAAAGTTCAAAGCATTCCATAGTCATCTAGTGGATTAATATTAACAATGGGCAGCTTGAGATGTCAAAAGACATTTTATAGGACATGTCATCAACATTCCCATACTAATATATAATACTTGACAGAACATAAAGCAATAGTGGTTTTGTTGTTGGTGTTTATAGAGTTTGTACAAAATTACATTTTTTACAAATTTGCGTATACATCGTCCTTCTCACTGTATATACATTCAGCTAACATTAATAGTCCACCTATAAAAACGTTCTCGACAAGCTGAATAATTAATTTGCTCTCTTGTAATTATTTTCAATTGAATTATTATACTTGACCATTTATGTGTCAATGCATGTACATTTCAAACATTTGTGCGCATTAATTATTTATTGCTATAAAGTAATTAGGTAATCACTCACAGTTACTAATTAGCAAATTACTCACAGTGACTAATTAACTAATTACTCACAGTGACTACTTAGCTACTCACTAAACCTATCTATCATGTGTGTGTATGTATGTATGTATGTATGTATGTATGTATGTATGTATATTTGACATTTTCATTGTATATTTGTTTATTCGAATAAACGTTTTATCTGCTATATTAACAGTTTTCATCTTTCCAACCTTCTCGGTTCATCAAACGGACGGCATACTAATGAAACCATAATTGAGGTGAACATTGGACAGCAGTGTGTTGGCCAAGGCTGATTCCCATTTCAAATTCATCATTGGTCGTATAATGCTAACACAATACTCGTCTCCAGGACCGTCGCATCTTCATATACGTAAAGGAAGAAACATGAAATAATAAAGTGCAGTAAGAAGTTACAAACTATGTAACGCAAATATAGGCCAGAGCTGTGCTTGACACAGGTCACTACATTCATGGATTGCGTCCAAACCAAAATAAACCAACCGTTATTAATAGAACCTTAGATAGGTATGGCTTACATTACAATTTGTTAATTATAAAAATACCAAGTCTCTGTCTTATATATCACCCTGTTTTATTTTTAAATGGTCAGTTTTATGGTTTCATCATATTGGCGGGAAGATTAGTTTGTTGTGCTTTATTAACATATATTCAAATAGACAACTTATTCTATCAACAGAATGTTTAAAACGCATGCTACAATTTTATAAAATCTTTTGCAGGAAATTTGACGTCTTAAAGACGCTGAAGTAGAGCAGGAACATAACATTTACCTACCGTGACTTGAATTACAATTTTTTCCTTGTCTTAACTGAGTATCGAGTTAGACGTCATGTTATTTTGAAATTTCGTACGACATTTATCCGTCAGAAGAAAGTGGATACTACGTTGACTAAATGTAGTTGGTATGGCATTCATGTACTATAATGTATCGTATCACTGGACGCTGACGAGATTTGACACCGTATTTTGAAAATTGGCAGTAAGAGAGAGGTAAAAGACACCAATGGGTAACTGCTCATGAATGGAAAAAATGTTTCCTTCGATTTGTTTTATCGCTTATTCTACTAAGTTCAGATTACAGGTTCACTGGGAAAATTGTTGTGAACATTTCGATCTTAGCTTAGTTCATGTAAGGTACAAAAATAAGTTTTAAAATGTATCGAAAAAAAAATATATATGGCAAGTTTTTCACCACTAGCTCACATTATGATTACAACTTAATTAGTGTCAGGCCCTCCCCTACATATGATTATTAAATTTTGAAAAAAAAGTCTACATATCTCCGTTTCAACTATGCACGTAATTATTTAACTAGTATTTGATATAGCCATACAAAGAAGGAATAAGATTTAAGTGACGGCTGACTTTGTTTGAATTGCTAAGCACGTAATGGAAAAATACAACCCACTTAGATCGGAGATAAAAACAAAACAAATTTGATGGTTACATTGGGTGTCGTTTATGCTTTCGTAGCCAGCCTCAGTTCTCCTTTATCTGTTTATTTCATCTCTACTGATGTCGTAGCTTTTCATCAGCATGACTTCTATCAGTAGTCATGTCAAGCCTTCTTTTGCAGACGCATTGTTAGTTACAATTCAACCGTTCAACGATTTCCCACTTTTGCGCATGTGTGTGTGTGTGTGTGTGTGTGTGTGTGTGTGTGTGTGTGCATCGAAATAAAATTATCAACGTCCATTTATTTGATAAAATGAAATCTCGCAATAACGATATTAACCTTTCAGGGTCTATTTTTCCATCCATTTCACTAAAGTTTAATCTAACTTTAATCACATGTAATCACTTTGAAAAGTTATACAATATATTGCAATAAAGTGTCGTATCAACAACAACAAAAACTAATTGTGATAGAATGTGTATATTTCTTCTTTTCAGACTTCTATTCTAAATGACAACTAATTCCTGTATATATGCAAACATTAACCACTTCTTTCTCAATACGGGGTTTAAGGGATCATACAGACAACATTTGATTTTTTTTGCAAAGGGATTCTTGCTTAGGGTCTAAAAAAATATAAAATTTCAATTTTAGAATGAGTCGGGTAGGTAGATTTTTAATTGTTTTCATGTGTGAGTGTCTAGTTCAGGTAGTTATGTTTTCCGTTGTTTTCCATATGGTATCTGTGTTATTGATTTCTTCTCATGAGATCTACAGCCATTACAGATTGGAAGAACAGTATTATACTGTCTTTTTAAGTTGATGTCAGTTTCCGCATCAACTATTCCTCGCGACATTTCAGAATTTTCGCGATTTTATTTTTTCACCTTGAATATGTAAAAAGAAGTTTAGGGTTGGCAGTGAAAAACTAGGTGGGGGTCGGGTAACCGGAACCAAATAATTATTTTTAGGCCTTAACGTTCACACCCGGCCCCACTCGTTAATAAATTAGACATTTGGCATAAGACACGGACCGTTAGTGTTTCAAGAATTGGGATATAATTATTTATATCTCACTTTTCAATTGTAAGGTGTAAAATTTACAACATATGATACATATTTTTTAAATGAATAATGGGGTGCAAACCACAGTCCACATTAACAACATCATACATGTACATATAGATACAATAATTGGTTGATGAAATGGAAATTTCCACTAAGTGTCATATACATGTTTATACTCACGTGTTCTTGTCTGTTCTATCAGTATTGAAGTGTTTGTTTATTGACGACCTGCCTGTCGATTCAACACTGAGTTATCCATGGATTTTAGTCAGACGCCTTGTGTATAGTCGTTAAAATATGGAATTTTAAGAATAAGTAGTTTTTTCCATAAATAGAATGATTTGTATACGTAGTCAGGTGGCCTGGATCACAGCATTCCGACTATTAATCAGTTTCAATCTATTCGTCGTCAGCAGTCAGATCAATACAGTCCTGGTTTCTTTTACACTTAGGACCTTTTCACTGCTTCTATCGACGGCCTGAGGACACAGTAAGCATACCAAAATGGACTCAAGATATACAACAAATTACTAGTATCGGACACATCTCAGGCTTCTCAATTTTGGCTTGTCACGTTCTACGCCTTCTTTCGGCTCTCTTTGTACTATTGCATGATGTTTATAATATACCTCTGAAAATGAATATCTACGTCATCGTTGATACGACGAACGAGATGGCAACATCGTTTCCTTTACACCTATTTGAATATTTGACAACGTGCTCCAAGGAAAACAGTGACGGTAAAACTAATCCTTAGAAAGCCACCTTAAATCCATCGTGCAAACTCTTAAATTATTGATGGTGTTTCTTACTTGAAACACGATATTTACGGTTATCTCGTCATGAGACTGTAAGACATTTCCTACTAAGTACAACCGACGACGTTGGATTTGATTAAACCTCTTATCGTATATGTTACTCCAGGCTCTACAGATTATATTGTTAATACCATCCATGTACAACCGTGGGGAGGAAAAACCCCTTACACCCACGTGCACCTCACCCCAAATCCATCACAGCCTAACCGATGGGAGAAAAGTAGTGCATTTTTTGTTTTTCGAATTACATACATCGACTCATCTCAGTGTTCTGATATAACTTGCTCAGTGGACCTGGATTACTGAAAATATATATGTGGGTTAAGAACGACAGTTTAATATTAGACATGTTTAAAACGGAAATACGATCGTTGTTACGGCTATACATTACATTGAGTGTATCATAATGGAGTCAGCATTTCGGTGTAAACTTGAAATTGTTTGATATTGAGAAATGTTGAAGTAGTTGACACACTCAATCGTGTGCAATGACATTCATATCGACAAGGTATACTTGAGAGTCAAAACATATCATATCTGAAACATTAGAGTATTTGCAGTAGATTGCTTGACATCTGACTAGTTTCATTTAATGCTAAGCTCTCTTCTATGTTAGAAGCACAACACGCGATATACACATGGGCTGCCGTTGGCAAAGGGATAATTCTCTTGGTTCAACATCTGTCGTGCAACTTGCTTTCCTTTCCTTAAAAGTATTAAAGAGTATTCGACTGATTTTAGTTATCTAAATAATAAACAAGAGTCGTAATTTCGACCAAATAGTGTAATACATGCATATAATATTTTGGCATAAGTAATGCACAAACTTAGAAAATGCAAGATATATAAAGGTAGTCCACATCAAAGTGACGTAGATTTGGTTGAAGCAAGTTGCTCTAAATGTTTAAACGTTTTGTATATGTTTGTTATTATTTTATGTCAATAGTTTACTCCAAACAAAACTGTGCATAGTTGAGACTTTCTCAGCGACCATTTGATGTTAAAACAAATAAAATACAGGGAACTGAAATGGCATTATGGTTGTCATATCAAAACTCACTGATATCTATCAACTACCATGCCTCTTTCTGCTTCAGTTCATTTGAAATTCATTATTCATATTCTTTACGCGGTTAAGATACAAATTCTTCAACCTTCAGGGAAAAATTGATGGCGGAGTCTTGATAAAAGTGGGTGATAGACGACGTGTAATATAGCAAAGATCAGGGTGTTGGTGATCCATCATTTGAAATAGGAGTGATGCGGTACGTCATGGTTGAGACACTCTTACATTGAACACAGTTTGAATACTAAGTAACACACACCTGTGAGACACCTTGGCATCATCATTATGTATAGTGTAAACTTCACTATGTGCATTCTGTATAGCTTTGATGGCAGTTTATTCAATTATACATTTCTATCGACTTTCCAAATATTGTCACATGAAGTTAAGTATACGCATCAGTAGACATGTAATGGCTAAATATTGTCACGTTCAATGTACGTACCAGTAGACATTCTATTTTATTCTAAGGTCAAATATAAACTATATATGTTAGAACTAGTACTTTCTGGATAGTCTCTTAAACTGCACATCGACTGATTCTGTTATCAACGAGAGATATTGAGTGGGCGTTAATAACATCATTTGTGTTATATATACCGTTATGCAAAATCACTGCTTGTTTATTCATGTAGAAATTTTAAAAGACAGACAAACAGGCAGGCAGGCAGGCAGGCAGACAGACAGACAGGCAGGCAGGCAGGCAGGCAGGCAGGCAGGCAGACAGACAGACAGACAGACAGACAGACAGACAGACAGACAGACAGACAAATAGAATGTTTATCCCATTGATTTTCCTTGACATATTGTCTCGATTTACAATGTACGTCGAGTTGAATAGAATTGAAGGTTTTCACACATACATGTGCTTCACTTCTCCTTCTTCCATGAGGACCATGGAAATAGTTCACTTGAAACTAATTTAGTCCATGGTCCTAACAAATATTGGAAGTAACTAAATACAAAGGTGTACATATCAATGATAAATAAATAATCAAATACACATACTTATTTATAATTGTATATATAATATTACAAATGAACAATACTAAACAATGAATAATGAATAATGTGATATAGCACAAAGAATATCAAACAACCAAAACAGACGGAATTTATCACAACACACAAAACGATATTTACATATTTACAGCAATGGGGAAAAATCATATTTACGTATGTTCTTAAAGTGTATTTGACAGTAAGTTCCATTGTTTGGCTTGCATATATCTAATTTAGCATCATTCAGTCACATTCTCGTATTTTTATTCCCATTGTCAACAAGATGTGTATATATTCATATTGTCAACAAGACGTGTATATATTCACATTGTCAACAAGACGTGTATCTATTCACATTGTCAACAAGACGTGTATATATTCACATTGTCAACACGACGTGTATCTATTCACATTGTCAACAAGACGTGTATCTATTCACATTGTCAACAAGACGTGTATATATTCACATTGTCAACAAGACGTGTATCTATTCACATTGTCAACAAGACGTGTATCTATTCACATTATCAACAAGATGTGTATATATTCACATGAGACAGACATTGCATGAATAAATTAAAAAACAAACACATAAAGAACCGTTAATAAGTGGGATATGTAAATGTGAAATGAAATACCTATATTCTACATGTTTACAAATAGTTGGGATGTCAAGTCTTTTAATAGATGACCGGACCAGGTTCATATCCACTATGCAATAAATCAAGATAATTAAATACAAACTCAATGTAGCATGTCTTTACTTTAATATGGTGTGTTGACCTCAACCAGCAACGTTTATTATGGTGAGTTGACCTCAACCAGTAACGTTTAATACGGTGTGTTGACCTCAACCAGTAACGTTTATTATGGTGAGTTGACCTCAACCAGCAACGTTTAATACGGTGTGTTGACCTCAACCAGCAACGTTTATTATGGTGAGTTGACCTCAACCAGTAACGTTTAATACGGTGTGTTGATCTCAACCAGCAACGTTTATGATGGTGTGTTGATCTCAACCAGCAACGTTCAATACGGTGTGTTGATCTCAACCTGCAACGTTTAATATGGTGTGTTGATCTCAACCTGCAACGTTTAATACGGTGTGTTGATCTCAACCAGCAACGTTTAATATGGTGTGTTGATCTCAACCAGTAACGTTTAATATGGTGTGCTGATCTCAACCAGCAACGTTTAATATGGTGTGTTGACCTCAACCAGCAACGTTTAATATGAAGTGTTGACCTCAACCAGCAACGTTTATTATGGTGAGTTGACCTCAACCAGTAACGTTTAATACGGTGTGTTGATCTCAACCAGCAACGTTTAATATGGTGTGTTGATCTCAACCAGTAACGTTTAATATGGTGTGTTGATCTCAACCAGTAACGTTTAATATAGTGTGTTGACCTCAACCAGCAACGTTTATTATGGTGAGTTGACCTCAACCAGTAACGTTTAATACGGTGTGTTGATCTCAACCAGCAACGTTTAATATGGTGTGTTGACCTCAACCAGTAACGTTTAATATGGTGTGTTGATATCAACCAGTAACGTTTAATATGATGTGTTGACCTCAACCAGTAACGTTTAATATGGTGTGCTGATCTCAACCAGTAACGTTTAATATGGTGTGTTGACCTCAACCAGCAACGTTTAATATGTTTTGACCTCAACCAGCAACGTTTAATATGGTGTGTTGATCTCAACCAGTAACGTTTAATATGGTGTGTTGATCTCAACCAGTAAAGTTTAATATGGTGTGTTGATCTCAACTAGCAACGTTTAATATGGTGTGTTGATCTCAACCAGTAACGTTTAATATGGTGTGTTGATCTCAACCAGTAACGTTTAATATGGTGTGTTGATCTCAATCAGTAACGTTTAATATGAAGTGTTGACCTCAACCAGTAACGTTTACTATGGTGTGTTGCTCTCAACCAGTAACGTTTAATATGAAGTGTTGACCTCAACCAGCAACGTTTAATATGGTGTGTTGACCTCAACAAGCAACGTTTAATATGGTTTGTTGATCTCAACCAGTAACGTTTAATATAATATACTTGTATATCATAGCCCTAGTAACTTTACAATTTCGCTATTTTTTGTTAATTCTTATAAATCTTTACATGAAACAGTCCGATCCTAATTAACCGAATTACCTCTCTACTCGGCATTGATAGTAGCACTCTATACATTCAATCCTATTAACCGAATTACCTCTCTACTCGGCGTTGATAGTACTCTATTCATCTAGTGTCCATGTAGAGAGACCATTTACTTATATCAGTCAACAAATTGCTTATAAGGTTTAGTCTCTTGATGACCAGACATATTTCAACAAGTATAACAACATTTTAAGTAGGTCGATAAAAAGAACAAACATTCTTGAAAAGGATCGTTGCCTTTGCAGCTAGAACTTCGTGATCATGATCGTAGAAAGTATAATTATGACTATTAACACAGAGTTAATTTTGACATTGTACACCTTTTTATATATTTTCATACAGCTCAACATAATACAGGGGAATAGCATCCCTGTCGCTAGAACAATATATTGTTTAAATCAATACCCCCCCCCCCCATATTTACAACAGTAATTACCATATTGGATACAGTTTTTATAACTACAGTAGACCGAAGACAAAAAGCCACTGTATATATACTTTTCAACAGATAAGTGAGATCTATGAAGACAGTGATGGTCACATTTGCTTTACTTTCCATTGGCTCAAGTATTTGAGTAAAAGTAAAACTCCTAAAGGTAGAAGCGATCAAATACTATAACCTCTAATATGAGTAATTAAGTACCGCAAGATCCTACTTGCCTGATTTTCTTCAATCACCATGACAACTGCCATTAAAATGTCTAAATACAACATTTTTCGTTGATTGCCTCCATGTTAATCGTTTTATACGCATTCCGGTAAGCAGTAATGATATATTTCATCATGGTCACATTATGAATGCATTCATGACGAATCGCTTCCTTAATAACTGACAGATATTCATCTGATCAAATGTAGGCCGTCAAAGGTAGAAGCCGATTCGTGTCATGAAAGTTTTATGAGCTGCAGCTGGATTAGAGAAGCGAATAATATACGATGCAGAAGCCGCGATAATTCCATCTGGAGTGTTTGAGTGACAGCATGCAATGGACAGCTGTGTTTAGACGTTTAAGTCGATACAAGGATTTTCTGTCATGAATTCTTTGAAATATGACACTTAATCAACCAATTGTAAAAACAAGGAGAAATCAGACAGCATACTGAAAGCAAATATCATTAAGTGTCACATACCACTTAAGTCACAATATTTGACTACCTGTTTTCAATATTGAATTGATAAACATGATTGTCAAAATTGATAAACATAACGAAGTAATCGTCTTTTTATTGCTGTCAACCTACAACATCACACTTCGGGTTGTATGTAATTACTATATCATAGCCTGTCACGTGACATCTAAAATGGAACATTAGTTAAAAGTAATTTACCACTGTTTATGGCATACTTGGATAGGTATTAATTAATTGACAGTATCGTTTGTATTGTTTAATTCCATTTTTATTCAAAAATTGACTATATACGATTTGCATACAATATTTGATTGGAAAGAAAAACATTATATTTTCATAATAGTTATTTTTTTTAAAAAAAAACATGGGAAAGAAAACAACCATTTCATATAACTATTGTGGTGTGAATTTAATAGCCATGGACTGGACTTGATCATGATGTTACGATAGCATAGCACGTTACAGCTAAATCACTTCCGAATGATACACATTACATCGTAGGACACGTGGAGCCACCCATGTTCCAGGAGGTAGTCAATGTGGAGCCACCCACGTTCCAGGAGGTAGTCAATGTGGAGCCACCCATGTTCCAGGAGGTAGTCAATGTGGAGCGCCACCCACTATCCAGGAGTTAGTCAATGTGGAGCCACCCACTATCCAGGAGTTTTAAAAGTTCGTCAATTAACCTACATACATTTTTCAAGAGTCGTGGATTAACTAATACTAGGCACCAGTTCTACTGTTGCTATACAGTCTCAGCTAAGACGATTTGAATTACAGATATATAGATAAACAATACAGACATGCGCAGTTACTAAAACAGTTCATTACGTACTGTATGGTTTGGCAGAATAAGGACACAGCATAGACGATACACATCAGGTTTATGCTGGGGAGATTAACCTTATATTATATACCTACCCAAAGCCTAATATTAACTCCCTAGCCTCAACACAAATATGTATCTGTTGTACTGTTGATCCACCGTTATACATCTTTGTTGCGCAACTCTTTTCGTTGGGTAAGATAACCGAATACAGTGGTGATTCATCTATATATATATGTATATGTCAGAAAGAGCTATCGACACTCGACACCTGCAGTTCAAACGTGTGATATATGGTGCTTTAATCAGTTGAAGGTCGGGTTTGAAATTAATATCCTGTAATGGTGTTCACATCATATAATGAAAAGTCGTAAAAGATACAACAGTATATCATTATTTTCTTTATGAATACTGTGGCTCATTTATGTATTGCGTTAGCGGGGAAACCAATTGCACGATGGTAAAGAAATGTTTGGTGAATGTGCTAACGATGAAATAGAGGCTAGTTAGAATCAAAGAAATCGCGAAATCGTTAGGGTAGAAACTATGAAATAAAAGAAAAAGAAATCATTCAATATCGATTGATATCAAATGTTGCGATCATATGCTTGCCTCTAACATATTAGAGAATGGCATGGTGATATCATAAATTATAACTAGTCTAAAGTATTAGACAATGGCATGGTGATATCATAGCTAGCCTAACATATTAGACAATGGCATGGTGATATCATAGCTAGCCTAACATATTAGACAATGGCATGGTGATATCATAGTTAGCCTAACATATTAGATAAGGGCATGGTGATATCATAGCTAGCCTAACATATTAGACAGTGGCATGGTGATATCATAGATAGCCTAACATATTAGACAATGGCATGGTGATATCATAGTTAGCCTAACATATTAGATAAGGGCATGGTGATATCATAGCTAGCCTAACATATTAGACAATGGCATGGTGATATCATAGCTAGCCTAACATATTAGATAATGGCATGGTGATATCATAGCTAGCCTAACATATTAGATAATGGCATGGTGATATCATAGCTAGCCTAACATATTAGACAATGGCATGGTGATATCATAGCTAGCCTAACATATTAGATAATGGCATGGTGATATCATAGCTAGCCTAACATATTAGATAATGGCATGGTGATATCATAGCTAGCCTAACATATTAGATAATGGCATGGTGATATCATAGCTAGCCTAACATATTAGATAATGGCATGGTGATATCATAGCTAGCCTAACATATGGCATGGTGATATCCACAGTCTCTCGTATTAACAGTTTATATATGGAAGTGTTCTTACTGTGCTTTGGTTACTAACATATCTACTAACATATTTACTAACATATCCTGCCATCGACTACCAGTCGAAAAAATCGTGATCTACTTTGCGTCCACTACATTTCCGAAAACGTAATTCATTCATCGTAAAAGAGTAATTCAGTTGACGATCGCGTGCAGCGTACAAGTACTTAACAGTCATTGACAAGATTGGTGATGAAGGAAGTTCTTTTTTGTAGGTTGTATAAGACATGTAAAGGGTCATTCCAGCTCAATGTTATCACCGTCAAAGTATCAATGTATGCAAAGGTTGACGAGAATACAAATCGTCATTTTTACCTCCCTGTAAGGGTACGGGAGGTATTAAAATACTAATGTTTGTCTGTCTGTCTGTCTGTCTGTTTGTTTGTTTGTTTGTTTGTTTGTTTGTTTGTTTGTTTGTTTGTCTGTCTGTCTGTCTGTCTGTCTGTCTGTCTGTCTGTCTGTCTGTCTGTCTGTCTGTCTGTCTGTCTGTCTGTCTGTCTGTCTGTCTGTCTGTCTGTGTCATCATTTTCTAAAATTCGGCTGGCTCAATTGTAGTGAAATTTGGAATATATAATCTTTAGGGTAATAGCTAGACCTGATTAGGTTTTGAGCCAGATCGGTCAATGTTTAATTAGAGAAATTTGCATATTAATGAAATCAAATAATTAAGCAATATCTTAAGACTCCATACTTCAATTTCAATAAAAATTAGTATATTCATCAAACATAAGAATATACACTTGTCCTATAAAATTTATTGGTGTACTTTAAAGTGTTAAGACAATATGAATTAATATAATTATGCCATATTAATTTGAGTAAACTCGGAAGGCTGCCCTCAGCGGCCGGTCGCTGTCAATGGTTTTATATAGCGTCTAGTCTGCCCGGGCCCAAATTAGCTGTTCGAACAGACCAAATCCGAAACGTTTGGTGAGGATACAAATACTATATATTTTTTAGATCTTCCCTTTGGCTCTAGTGTCTACATTTCAATTGAGTTATACCTTTATGAAGTTCAATTCCGTGAGAGAATGCAATGAAGACAAATGCGTACATGCATGAACCAGGAGTACTAATATGGCAAGATGGCGTCCATGACGCGATCATGATGACAGTATACTATAGTATATTGTAGTAGGTAGCGTTTGCTGTGATTTTGGGGCTTCTTCTTCTGTGTTTGTGACATTGAATTTGGCGTGAACCAAATCCTACAATTCCTACAATGTAAACGCAAATAGAAGCGATTCACATCTAAATTGCAAATTTGAGTGGGTTTTCAGCTAAATTACGCCTCGCTTGGCATAAAATCGAACATACTCACTCTAAAAAGTCTAAGTCTAACCCTAGTCTAGTCTTGCTGCTAGACGTTCGGGCTTTCTTTCGATACTATAAGCGAACGAAGATCGCAGTGAGGGCTTGCCCGTACAGTCTAGCAAATGTCATTTTCAGACCGGACATTCCATTGAGATTACATTGAGCCGGTGGGTTGGGCCATGTATGCATATATATACATACTTTAATATATTCAATCTCTGCATGCAGGTGTTGACAAACACATTTACGTCATTACTATGTCTTAATGGTTTATGGTAATTGTGTTTGATGAGTGTTTGACGTTGTCATTCACACATTTTAGTTAATGCATTGGTGGTTATTTTTACAAGCCCCTCCTTAAGATGAATATGCATGAGCAATTAGCTATTGTCCTCTGTTTGTGCTTGTCGCTCATACGGTTCTCTGATTGGCAGTTATTTATATCCTGATGACATTTGCTAGACCTTGGATGTTCCATCCTCAAAAGCGATGTTCGGGCGTGTGTCGTATTCTATCGGAAGAACATATCCGAGGTCTAGCAGATAGACTAACCCTAGTCCTGCTTGCATACAGAGTGAGTCGTCCCTTCCTTCCCTTCGTTGAGGGTCGTGTCAGTAATAGAGACTTGCCAGCATGACTATAGCTATTTTTCAGCGTAATTTCATCTACGTTACTGGAATTGTGTTGTTTGGTTCAGAATAAACATCGAAAACTCAAAAGGCTCAAAAATAGAAGAAAAACGTTCAAAATTATAACAGGAGGTAAAAATTATTGCATAGCTGCTAGTTGATGGCATTACTATTAATTATGTACATTTGTTAGACGAAAGTTATACCTGAATTAAAAGCTGACGCAATTTGACTAGAACATAATTTAAATTTGGGCTGGGAGATATGAGTCCATCTATTTTATTGGGGGACAGGTATGATTCTGTTTTGTTTTGCATCTCACAGACTTGTACAAAGTAAAGGGTTTTGGATTGATCACAAAAATAATGTGCTTCATGATGTGGATATAAGTTGACCAAGGTTACACCTGGCTGTTCAGTACTAGATTAGTAACTTTTTTATAGATCTTGTTAGTGATTCCAAAAAACAATGACAACAATAAAATATTGTATTCTCAATATCAAGCTCGAGGTATCCTGAAATTTTTCAAAATGAAATATTCTACATGCATTCATATAATTTTGATCCCATAAATTCATGATTTAAATAAATACATCCTGATACACTTGTATTTCATTTTGGAATAATTTATTAAAGTACAATGTTTGTATTGCAAATTTGGGCATGCACAATTATATTTTGCTCAATAATTTAACAACAACAACAACAACACCCCCACACACAGACACATTATACCACCACTACATACATACATACATACATACATACATTTGTAAACCCGGGTTAGCCTTGAGTTGTACTGTGACCCACACAAAAAGAAATATATAAAAGAATAGGAAAGTGTTTCAATAAATAGAAAGCTACGATTTTTGCACCTAATATAAGATTATACTGTAACTTATTTCTCTACATACACAACAACAACAACAACAACAACAACAACAACAACAACAACAACAACAGCAACAACAACATAACATAAAAGAGTGGTTTAGTTACAGATCAATCCTATGATCTCACTCAAACTGAAACCTTTTTTTTCAGCTTCGTTACCGGATCGAACACATTACGTGAACTTACAGTTCACTTCATGCTCTTCGAAGATTCATTTGAGGTTAACCATGGTTCACACGTACACATCGTTCAGAAAGAAAAATTATCATGGTGTATACCAAGTTCATAGTTCTCCTCAGCAACACAAATTTGTTTATACCATAGGTTTTTTATAGTTTAATTTTAATAATTGGTGGTTCCCTTACGGGAGGCGCTCGGTTTAAATCTGGTGAGTTTCATTACAATCTCTACCCTAGTCTCTTGCTGAAAGAGACGGAGAGAGACATAGGAAGGCAGGCACACAACATACTAGTCTTGCTGCTAGACGTTCGAGCTTTCTTTCGATGCTATAACTATAAGCGAACGAAGTTCGCATGTGAGGGCCTGCCCGAACACGGATGTTCCATCCTCGATAGCGTTGTTCGGCTGTGTGTCGTATTTTATCGGAAGAACATCCGAGGGCTAGCTGATAGACTAACAACATACATGCATACATGCATACATACATACATACATACATACATACATACATACATACATACATGCATAAATACATACATACGTAGATACATACATACATACATACATACATACATACATACATACATACATACATACATACATACATACATACATACATACATAATTACATACATACATACATACATACATACATACATACATACATACATACATACATACATACATACATACATACATACATACATACATACATACATACATATATATCAAATTCTTTTATTTCCAACTTACATGAAAATAGCATGTACAGGTAAAGTATTTACATAATTCCTTTACAGAATACACACACAATACCTTACAGGAAATCACAGTACCGTAGCCTGCGGGGGGCAAGGGGGGCAGCTGCCCCCTGAGATTTTGGAAAAAAGAAAGAAAAAAAGCTACTTTTTGAATACATAGCGATGCTATTAAAATCGTTATTTACGTGACGATTCCTAGCATGCGCGATTTAAATGGATAGTTCACTAAAGTGATTATACACTGCTGACTCCTGGCTAATATGTATCTTATATTGCTATTGTACCCTGGCTTAACTTTGAATAAAAATGTGCCCAGTTAAAAATTGTAACTTTTTGTAGCAAATTAAAAATTCTTTGTGCGGGAAAGTACAAAAGAAGTGCGCACATGCACTGTGCATTTTCCGCGAGTAACAGTAGTCTTGAAAGTCTCCTTCATTTCAGTGAAGATAGCAAGTAGCAATTATAATGTCAGCGAGTGAAACTAAAAAAAAGGTCGCCTGCTATGCTGCATGCAGTGACTCCGAAAATGCGCTCGATCTCATTTACATCTTGTTCCTTATATTAAAACATTTCATACTGATAAAACGGCAGATCTCTTTTTGGAATATTTGGTGCCCCTGAACTAGGTACGCAGTTTAAGATCCACTATTTGAAGATATTTCTTTCAATAATTGTGTTAACGTTCGACGTTGTCTTTGGTTGAAATGTTGTTTGATATAATTATCTCATTGCACACTGACACTAGCATTATTCCGCAATTCATTTTGAAGCGACAATTTGCTATGGAATTGAAAGAATGGCCTGAATTTGTAAACAGAGCTGTACCTTCGACATCAAAATCCAAACTTCAATTTCCATTATAATGATAATGAAAAGGAGAATTCACTGAGTTCACCTTGGGTTCCGACATACACGAGGCCATAACAGTTTTGGGAGTTGGGTAAAGAAAATGATTATTTTGTTGTGTTACTTATTTGAGAAAGCACCATCCATTTTTTTTTACTTTGAATCTTTTTACATCTTTTCGGCAACTACTTTGAATTCGAAAGATACGACATTAGGTCAGAAAAAAAATGAAAAAGCTGTTCAACCTACCCATGTATTTTTTTCTGGTGATGGGCAATATATCCTCATGGGGGCTTCGCATTTTCTTTTCAAAATTAAGGATATTTCTTCATATTTTCTAAATAGTACATGTAACAATATACATTTCAGTCTATTCCAAATAATATTATCTTGTACAGTGGTTTACTTAGCTCTGATGTTGCATACAAGCATGAATTGAGATTAAATATCCAATGTGCACTAAAAAGAATTGAACAAAAGTTTACGACCATTGGCCCATCAAAAGTCTGAAAGTCTTGAAATGTTTTGCTCTTTATTCGGGAATTTTGAACCAAATTAAACTTCAGGAGAAGTAATTTACCATGTGCACATCCGCATAATATCTTTCAGCTTTGCCACAACAAAATACATTTTCAAATAATATGTAATGCATAGCATAATTGTTTCAATTCTGGTATTTTATTATGTCTATGGTTTGATATTTTATGCTTCTAAATGGCCTCCTGCACTGTCTTATTTTCAAATTTTTTTCATCGTTGGAGTTGTCTCCTTCCAATGCATCATTGTACCATATGATTTTATATCTCCACTGTAGTGTAGGTGACAGAAGGGGTGGCTAAATGCTTGAGTTTCAATTGGCGGGGATTAACATTTTTTGAGAAGAGAGGGTTAGAGGAACTACACCATTTGTTTAACCGTAAATTGTGTACATTTCCTAACTATGTAGACAAATTGCATGAGATAGTATCAAGATGACTGAATAGGTTCTATCTAAACTCGACCTGAAATATTTTGCTATCATTATATATGGTTTGTTTTATCCTTGTCAAGCATTGTGAAAAAATGAAATCGACCTATTTACCCAATGTGATGGGTTAGATTACCCGTTGACCAACATTTTTTTATTTTTTCTGACCTTACATATGATATTTAATTGCGTATGCTAAAATATATATTATGTAAATTGCATGCAAATTTATGTAAATTAGCATTTTTCTAAATTTTAAATGCAAGATTGCACCAAGACAAAGTTCTGCCCCCCTTGGCAATTTGGTCAGGCTACGGCCCTGAATAATAGTGACTAGTGAACGACTTTCTCTTGGTCACCTATGACAAACGTTCACGTGATATCTGGTTGTTATGGTACCTACACCTCAATCTCCAGATTTTGTAAGAACCTATTATTGAGCTTACACTACAATATTTGGTGATGGATTTGGAATCCTTCTATTTAAACCAGCTTTGATCAAACCACTTGTGACTTTATGATGTATATCCCGAGACTTCCAATGACAATTACTATTATATCTGAACGAAAGCCTGTGGTGTTTATTTCTAGTGAGTGTAGAAAATATTTGTCGAACTTCATCTCAAAACACAATGAAATATGTGCATGAAAGGGTACGGACACTTTAACTAATTTTGTATGTTTGTTCTGTTTATCGATGATAGTAATGTCTGGTCGTTTATGCTGATGTTCAAAAGTTCTCATATGGACATAAAACATTTCAGGTTTTAACACAGTGTCTTTAAATGTCTCCTTGCCAGGATTACTGTTCGCGATTTTACCGAAGATTAAATCAACTATTCTATTGTGCCTTTGTTGGTATAGTTTCTGAAATTTCGTACAGCCATTCAAAATGTGTGATACTGTTTCGGTGGGATGATTGCATATTTTACATGATTTAGTGTAAGAGTCTGGATAGTACAGGGTCATGAGACTTTCGCACTGCAGGAGCTGTAAACGACCTCTCGCGACAAATGATCTCAGATTATCATCAATATTGTGATTGTTGAGGTTAGTGGACGATACACCATGATTTACCTGCCTCTCGAGTCACTCTTCCCTGTGAAGATTTCGCCTTAAACTCGGATTGATATTGCTGCAGCAGCTGCTGTTTAAATGTTGTGTAGAATTTGTCTGGCGAATCGAAGGTTATTGACACTTCCTCGTCTACTGCCATTTCGTAGAGGTATTTATCGTCTCTTTTGATCAAGGAGATGTGCTGACGCTTGCACATTTCATGCAGATTTACCCAAATTGACTTTTTAACAATTAACTTTGGACTGCTTTGCAATGTTGCCGGTATTGTTGATAACATAACCTGCAAATTTCCGTGATGATGATGATGATGATGATGATGATGATGATGATGATGATGATGATGATGATGATGATGATGATTTTGTTTTGAAACACGGACACTGATACATGTACTCACTCAAGTACTACCAGTGAGTCAAAGTAGAGTGACACTGATTACGGCAATACTGAAGGTGAAGGTGATGATGATGATGATGATGATGATGATGATGATGATGATGATGATGATGATGATGATGATGATGATGATGATGATGATGATGATATCAGGAAACTTTTGCAAGTGACCAGATCAGGCAGAGGATGCACAACATGGAAAGCACGTTTTAGATACTAACTAGATTGTGTATGATTATAAGAGAAAGATAACTAGCCAGTCTTTTACTGTTTGTCACTTTATATGTACAAATATTGCTTTCTAATACAGAGTCAAAATCATTTAAATTGTATGTATACATATAATGGGAAGATTAATTAACATTCAGTATATGCAATTGTCATGGGGAGGATCATGTTTTACAAAATGGGACAAAGGGGAGGCAACTTTTTACAAATGGAGAATGGGGGGAGGGTCATGTTTTACTTAACAGACCATATCATATGTGATTTCCTCCGGCCCTCCCCCTGTAAATACTGAAGACTCCCTTATGACCATCCAATCACGTGTAGCAACTGAGTAATTTTTGACGCTAGTATAAAAGAGACATTATTTGACAGTTCTGGGAGCTGATTTTCTGAATTCGATGTAGTATGCTGTTGGACCCCAGTATAGGAAAGTTTTGAACTCTGTTATTGCTTGGAAACTCAATGTCTTGTCGGGACTGTGAATAATACATTGTGTGGAACTGAACTTTGCACAGTGAACGATCATCTTCTACGATTTGTGTGTTACGGTATACACGGTGTTTCCCCAAGTCTGTGCTTCAATACGAGACAAAAGAGTACTTTTATTTGCCACATCCAACCATCAATAATTTTCAAGCCGCAGCGTACTTTAAGTTTATATATTTAAGCATAGTCTTTCGTACAAGCAATTTCGCTGTACAAAGTGTTGTATTTTTTTTATTTTGAGAGAACTTAGACCAGCTCAAGTTATACATTGTGTGTGTTCTTTCTTATTTCTCCATTAATTGTGATCCCCCCCCCCCATCTTGTACTTTAGAAAAACTCAGCTTTCGTGACACACAGAAACACACACATCTATACCCGCACATACAAGAAACATCTCACAATTCAAGATAATAGGGTAGCATAACATCATTCTATATATTTCAATAGTAATTGACTTGATACATGAAACAGATGTCACGATCTTTGATACATGGAATAAATGTTAAGATCGTTGAAAATGAATTATTTATGTGCGACTTAAACCAACCATTCTATCGTTCTGTGTTATATATAGACGGATTATTTGAAATCTATATCTAAATGAGATGATGTCGTAGTAAGTACATTTTGTCCGGTAGACACGTCGCGACGTCAAATGAACACACTGTACAACTTACAGTGGGTTTCCGGAGTGAGCTCGTCGTCTTAACATGTAGAACATCGCCAAACTGCTTTCTTCTCCGTTTCCACATTTATCATGTAACTGTCTATGTCACCTGAAAACAAGTCCAGTAAAACATTACGTTTAACCTCAGACCACTTCGTTAGTGGTATGAGGTTTAACTATTCCTGTGTCAGTCGTCAATTCGAAGTCGCAATTTTGGTTCATAGACAGAAGTTTTCATTTCCATCATTCTATATCCCCCTTCCCTCGCAATCATACACAGTCGTCTAAGTTCAAGGTCATCTAAGTTCAAGGTCATCTAAGTTCCTCTTTCAAAAATAGCAAGAAACTCTTAATTATCCCACAAGCATTTTAAAAAATGGCAATCGAGGTCTTTGAAAATTGGACATTTCAACATAGCAGATCTTTCTTCAAAGAGAATATTATTACACTACCATTAGGTCTAAAGAAAACAATTGTTTGGTTCAGGTTAGCTGACCCCACCTAGTTTTTCACTACCGAACCTTAACTCTCTTCTTTTTTTTTTACATATTCGATTGTGAGTTCTCGCCAGAAATGGTGGATACGGAAACTGACATCAACTTAAAGAGACGATATAAAACTGTTCTTCCAATCTGTAATGGATGTATTTCTGCCCAACAACACATTTGGAAAACAACAGAAAACATAACTACCTGAACTAGACACTCACACATGGAAAAAAATATAACAATAAAAAATCTACCTAGCACACCTATTCTAAATCGGAACCACATAATGGTTTTTTTATCGGCCTTAGTAAAACTAAATAAAATCGTTGTCGAACTATATTATTATTATATCGATATCGATATATTTCCGTACACCTCGATTTCTGCTTACTGATATATTACCCCGACAGATTCATCTTTCTCATTCCCAATTCCTCCAATTCTTTGGCAATTCTCTTTTAAAACTTGAATCACAAAAATGGATCCACCCATTTAGGTCAAAGGTTACCACTACTATACATACTTGTTGAGTCAAAAGTTACCACTACAACTTACCTGTTGGGACTACTGAATAACTTTGATATGCCACTTGAGCTCGAGCCTCGTCCCATACCTCTTTTGGAACACTGTACCATACACGGTCGCCATCATTTTCGTTGACAATATAGGCAAGCTTATTACCTGCTATCCCAATATATTCAAGTGTATCAGAATTCCAACCAACGACACTGGCCACATTAGGACTCAACTCTTACATAGAAAGGACAAAATGGGGCATCAGTTACATTCAATTCAAAAGGACCATTACCTTAAACATCTCAATGTCACCAAAACTCCCAATGAATGCTTTTTCACCTCTACTCTTCTTTTAGTGTTACATCTCATGAGTCATAGCAGACATGAATAATAATTAGATGAACATTGAATATGTATGACTCGTAAGCACTTATTCCTTTAGTTTATCAAATAAATATTCATGTCTGCTAAGACCCATGAGGCTATGGTGTACCATATCAAACAACAACAGATCTAGCGGTGAACAAGTAGTTTAATATCAGCTGGTTTTTTGGCAACCAATTCAAGTGTAATTTTTATGTGAAGTGAAATCATGAAACGTCTCTCCATAACCTAACATTTATATTACAAAAATACCTTTTATTTCCTGGAGTGGGACCCCCCTTTAATATGTTTATCAATTTCATTTATGTACCAGGTCAGTATGATCGTCGTTATCGGAATTTACTGCGCGGTGTTCAACAATATCTGTTCTAATTGTAAACCCACACGCACACTCATCCATCCACCCACTCACTCCCTCCCACCCACCCATCCACCCACCCACCCACCCACCCACTCACTCACTCACTCACTCACTCACTCACTCACTCACTCACTCACTCACTCACTCACCCACCCACCAACCCACCCACCCACCCACCGACCTTTTCTTTCGGTATTGCATGAAGTCCTTTCCCCGAAATCAAACTACGTACCATATATACTGTCATTGGAAAACACTTGTGAACAGGTGCCATGATCCCTACATAAGAAAAAAAAAAGATGTTTTCTTGAGTCATTATTTCGCCTCGACTGAAAGTTTCGTCATTGTGGACACTCTTCGATGAACGTTTCAATGTACGACTGAAAGAGCGCCTACAACGTCGAATCTTCCGGTCTAGGTTTCGCTGAAAACGACCATAATGTCTAATCCCACAACTTTCGAAGGAAGATGCCTGTGACAAGAACAAAAGTTTAGTACGACTGCAAATAGCGCCAATGGCACTGGAGCACAACTGTATGGTTTATGCGATAATTTGTCTAGGTAAGCTTATCCCATGCCAATCCATCAGTTTTAGGGTTAGGGTTAGGGTAAGGGTTAGAGTTGTCCACATGCCTAACCGTCATGGTTTCTATCTTTACAATACACGCCATCATTTTACAGTTGTTATGGGCATAGTCTTGTTGCTATGCACAATTTCAATGTATATTCATTGTCCTTCCAGCAATGCTGTTATGTTTACAAAATGTACTAATATGTGCATATTACTAAAGTGGTCATCGTTGCGAGGTCGCTAGGCAGCAGACAGACAGACAGACAGACAGACAGACAGACAGACAGACAGACAGACAGACAGACATACATACATACAGACTATTAAACTAGTGCACTCTACAGACACTAGAGGTATCATACTGAAGGAAATGACAAACAACTCTAACTGAGCAAATGGGACATCCGGTCCATACCAAGTCTGTCACCTACCTACCGAGTAGTTATAATGTTGTCACAAACCATTGTCCATGAACCTACAGAATCGTAATTGCCATTGACATACTGTCGATCATGAAACCCTGTAAAATATAGATATGATAATTAACTTATACTTGTAGCTTATTATGTAGTCTTGCTGCTAGACGTTCGGGCTTTCTTTCGATGCTATAACTATAAGCGAACGAAGTTCGCATGTGAGGGCTTGCCCGAACATGTTCCATCCTCGATAGCGTTGTTCGGCTGTGTGTCGTATTTTATCGGAAGAACATCCGAGGGCTAGCTGATAGACTACTTATCATGCAGATGGCTGTATACACAACTATAGTTAGTGAAATGCCTATTGCTACGAGCACACACACTGACTCACCCCCACCCACCCATGCATCCCATGCCACACACATCGTCGCATAAAACAGGGTTGAAAGTTAAAACTGACGATAGGATATATTCAGTGTTTGATGTATCTATACAGTAGCCATTCTAAGGTACCAGTCAGTTTCTTCAGCTGCCATGGGAGGGGGGAGGTCACCGACAAAATGTCACTGACCCCCTTTCTGTAAAACCGAAAACAGGCTGACCCCCCCCCCCCATCATTTAATTCTAAAACATGATGACCCCCCCCCCCCACACACACACATATATATATATATATATATATATATACACAAATATATATATATATATATATATATATATATATATATATATATATATATATATATATATATATATATATATATATATATCATATTCACATGACAGGCTCACTTTTGCCCCAAAGGGCAACATAAGTGAAGCATTGATTATGAAACAGCCAAGCATACTTACATAACATTTTCTGTAATTAGTGTGGTAGCTAGATAATACATGTATATGTATATGTATAGTTACGTGTAATATTAAGGAATTGATGAAAGAAACAGAGACAAGAACAAAATTAAATATTTACATGTACCCCATTTCAGACAAGGCCATATGTCATTGTAGTAGAGGAATTTCTTCTCCCATCACAATCCAAAACACAATACCCCCCCCCCCCCATCCACAATTTTTTAAAAACAGCATGACCCCCTGCCAATTTAAAAAACAGGGTGACCCCCCTACCACTCCACCCCACCCCCGGCCGAAGAAACTGACCGGTCCTTATGGATTGCATATTTCAGCTCACCTTCAGTCTGTTGGTACACCAATTCCTCAGGTATGGGACGTGTTGACCCCGTTACTGTCGGTGAAAATAAAACATGATCACATTTCCTTTCAAACTGTGATATTATAGAAATCAAGCAAACAATAAACTCCACGAAACCTATTAATCCATGAATGTTTGTGGGAGCGAACCTTATTGGCGACTGTTACATCGAAGACGCAAACATTGTAACCAAGGAAAAGAACATGTTACAACAGGAAAAGATTTCTCTTATAGAGAAACGCATCTCTGATAGTATTCAATTTGAACTTTTGTTCCAAACACAACTAGAAAATTTACCTGAAATTTTCGACTGTAAGGTCACGTGTGCTGAATAGTGGGTCAATCTGTTGACAAAGACTGAAGTGTACAGTCGAAAATTTCAGGTAAATTTTCTAGTTGTGTTTGGAACAAAAGTACAAATTGAATACTATGGTTTACCAACACAGATGAATTTCCATTTGAAGCATCTCTGATAGGTTTAGCTAGACTGAAAGATGCACTCCTGCAGCCACTTGTCGTGTTCGAGTTTATCCTAGTCAATTTCGGTACATTACACAACATCGAAGAACATTTTGCAATGACAGTTTTGTTTACCTGGTATTTTACAAATGTATTTCAGATTAGTAGTACAGCTTTGGTGGCTCCAGTGATCGTCTCCAGAATTGCCCATCGACACACAACTCAATTCTCCATCGTCGTGCGGTTCACTGGACGCCCAATTGCTGTACCCTAAATCGGCGTCATCAACCCTACTATATACCAAGTTCCCACCGACGTTGTCTTCGGAAACTCCGATCCAGACTTGTATCCCGAGATCGTCAAATAGGGAATATGTGAATGCGTTCTCATCAGGGTGGTCAATCGTTACGAGGCGACCTTTGTCATTAACGCATGCGTCGTTTGCATCTTGCCAGGGTTTGGTAGTATCGGATAAATAGTAGCAGAATTCTCCAAATTCCTGTTGACCATATCTGCAACCTATAAAAAAGACACATGTGTCTGTGACGGGTGCACCTGTCATTTCATAAATCTACATTTGCAACAAAAAAAGATAAGGAGTTAAATTTCAAATTACGAAGGTAAAATGTCAATTTTTACATTTACGATGAAAAAACACAACTTACAATTTACGAAGAAATTACAATGGAGTTTACATTTTTACAATTAAAACTCGAAAGTTGAAGGAAGGGTATTCTAATTTCGTAACTGTAGGCGTTTACTGACAAGAATACATCTACCACCCCTTGTACTTAATACAAACATAACCCCATGGTGAGATAATACAAGATTATTAATAGTTTATACCAAATCTAGAATAGATCTAGACCAACTCAGATATCTTGATGGAGTGCTCGTCTGTTTAACTATTGGTGATGGGGTGTGGTACGGTGGGGTTTGGGGTGATGATAGCCAATGTTTATTAATCAAAATAATTGTATACACTTCTGATCACAATAGAAATATTGCTTACTAGTAAGATTAATGAAAACATAGAGCAAATATGAATATATTACATATTATAATTTCGAATACTATACCATTCAGTATCGAAACAGTGAATTTAGCAGGACACGCATACTTTCGGAACAACGAGCTGAAGAACATAATATTAATGAGTGTACAATTACTGAAATTAAAAAAAAAGAAGCAAGTTACAGTTTACCATCTTTGAAAACATGTGAACTACCGTTACCACATTTGATTAACATGTGAACTACCGTTACCATATTTGAATAACACGTGAACTACCGTTACCATATTTGAATAACACGTGAACTACCGTTACCATATTTGAATAACACGTGAACTACCGTTACCATATTTGAATAACATGTGAACTACCGTTACCATATTTGAATAACATGTGAACTACCGTTACCATCTTTGAACAACATGTGAACTACCGTTACCATCTTTGAACAACATGTGAACGACCGTTACCATATTTGAACAACATGTGAACTACCGTTACCATATTTGAATAACATGTGAACTACCGTTACCATATTTGAATAACATGTGAACTACCGTTACCATATTTGAATAACATGTGAACTACCGTTACCATATTTGAATAACATGTGAACTACCGTTACCATATTTGAATAACATGTGAACTACCGTTACCATATTTGAATAACATGTGAACTACCGTTACCATATTTGAATAACATGTGAACTACCGATACCATATTTGAATAACATGTGAACTACCGTTACCATATTTGAATAACACGTGAACTACCGTTACCATATTTGAATAACACGTGAACTACCGTTACCATATTTGAATAACACGTGAACTACCGTTACCATATTTGAATAACATGTGAACTACCGTTACCATATTTGAATAACATGTGAACTACCGTTACCATCTTTGAACAACATGTGAACTACCGTTACCATATTTGAATAACATGTGAACTACCGTTACCATATTTGAATAACATGTGAACTACCGTTACCATATTTGAATAACATGTGAACTACCGTTACCATATTTGAATAACATGTGAACTACCGTTACCATATTTGAATAACATGTGAACTACCGTTACCATATTTGAATAACATGTGAACTACCGTTACCATATTTGAATAACATGTGAACTACCGTTACCATATTTGAATAACATGTGAACTACCGTTACCATATTTGAATAACATGTGAACTACCGTTACCATATTTGAATAACATGTGAACTACCGTTACCATATTTGAATAACATGTGAACTACCGTTACCATATTTGAACAACATGTGAACTACCGTTACCATATTTGAATAACATGTGAACTACCGTTACCATATTTGAACAACATGTGAACTACCGTTACCATATTTGAATAACATGTGAACTACCGTTACCATATTTGAACAACATGTGAACTATCGTTACCATCTTTGAACAACATGTGAACTACCGTTACCATATTTGAACAACATGTGAACTACCGTTACCATATTTGTTTATCATACAAAATCAAGATTTAGTGAATCACACAACATTCGCATATTTGCATTGAACTGACCAATCCATATCAACTGATATTGGCCGACAATTAGAAAGAGGGTCTTTCTGAATTTCCCAGTTCGCGCGTGTGTGTGGGGAGTGGGGGGTATCATTCTTTCCCTTTCGGCGACAAACTTCATTTGGACCCCACCCCAAAGACACATTGTCTTGAGACACGTCCTCTGTCCACTGAGCTATAATTATTAAGTCCTGGGGACAGTACCTCGGCATATTGGTATTTTGGACGACTACGGTTTAGTTTGGTCGTATTGAATCCTTCAAAACGTCGTACAATTACGACACAATGTTAAGCATCTTTCTTTTAAAGTACGAAAAGAGTGATGCTTTTCACGGATTACAGTGATAATAAACAGTTGATTACGCAGTACAACGTCCACTGAATTACGATGTTACGTGTTGTTTACGCCTCACAAGTTACAAAACCAGATTTAAACTGAATGCCTCAATATCCCGTAAGGGAATCACTAATTATGCAAATAACTCATTAAACTAAAAAAAACTATGGTAACAGGCTTTTTTTTGGACAAGCGTGCTTTCTTAGGTTAATGTATGTGCCGAATTATACGGAATTTGAATAGTGCACGACACTGCTTAATTACTGAATATCGTTCATTATTCAAAATACGCATTAAAGGTAAAAGTTGCAGCAACGAACTTCATAGGACAGGTGCATATTATTATGGTTGATATATGTACCATATTATAGGAAATTTGAAGCTTGCATTTTTAAGATACAGCCTAGTTACCTAAAATCATTAATCATGCAAATTTTTCATTAAAACTGTAACAAATGTTATAGGACATATCCGCTTTGTTATGGTTAACGCATGCAATAAATGATATTGAAATTGAAGTATGCGGCCTTAAGATATAGCCTAATTACCGAAACTCATTAATTATGCAAATTATTCATTAACACTGTAAGGTGCATCAACTAACTTTGTAGGACATACACAATTTGTTATGGTTAATGTATGTACTGAATATATTGTATTGAAATTGAAGTATGCAGTCGTAAGATATAGCCTAATTACCAAGAATCATTAATTATGCAAATTATTCATTAACGCTGTAAGGTACATCAACAAATTTTATAGGACATATGTATGTTGTTATGTTTAACGAATATACTAAATTATATGAAGTATGCAGTCTTAAGATATTACTTAATTAGTTTATTTCATTGATATGCAAATTTTCCTAATTAACATGAACAGATCTCGCTCAAAAACTAATCAGGTCTAGCCATTACCCCAAACATTATATGTACTAAATTTCATTATACTTGAGCCAGCCGTTTTTAAGAAAATGGTGACACAGACACAGACACACACACATATATATACACACACACAGACACACACACAGACACACACACACACACATACACACACACACAGACGGACACATGACAGGCACACAGACAGACATCCCCTTTTAATACCTCCCGTACCCTTACGGGAGGTAAAAATAAAATGGCGCGATTACGAGAATGATCTACTCCCCACCGGGTGCGTTATTGTAAAATGATAACAGAGGGTTAGCTTGTTTCTTTATTTAGTACTCGCCCATAAGATTTCTAACGACGAATTTTCACGGTTTATCTTTTTACATCGCCAATGAATATCAACAATTCTTCGTTCTATCTAAATTCTTCAGTGTTTAGTGACGGGTGTAAGGGATCGATCAGTTTTTTACGGCCGGGAGGGGGGGGGGTCGGTAAATCAGGGGGGGGGGGAAGCACCTCAATTTGGGACTCAAAGAAGGGGATCATCATTTTCACAAAGTGAATAAAGGGGAGGGGGTCACCTTATTTTCAACAACTGAACGAAATCATGAACCACCCTGCTGTACTTAAATTCCCATACAACAAAAGTATGTGCATACAATAAATCATAAACTGGCTATAAGTATACGTTCAAATATAACATAAACTCTTTGTCTCTTGATACATCCCAAGCATATGACATAGAGTCATAACATTACACCTTTTAAGGAACAGTTTTGTTAGAAATGACTTCTCAATATTGCAGGCCATAATTAGTTGCATTGTGTCATCATGTGGTATAAAAACTTGCATGTGTAGCTGTACACGTAACACATAAGAAATGAAATACCTTGAAATTTACTGGATGGACTGACTCTAAAATCTGTGCCTCCATTGACCTGAACATGTTGAATTGCACACAAACATAGCTAATATATAGAGACACACTT